>NC_088360.1:66404488-66411988 GCF_034508935.2 Berghia stephanieae | reverse complement strand
GGGCGTGATTTTTAAATTTTTTCTTCTTCTTCTTAAAAAAAAAGGGTTTTTTTGTTGTGTATGTGTGTGTGTGTGTGTGTGTGTGGGGGGGGGGGGGTTGCCTTAATTACATTTTTTCTATCTATGATAGTGGTTTAACACTCAACAACTATTTGTTTTAAATGACTAGTATGAAAGCTGTCAAAAATATTATATTAGTCATAGTAATATAAGCAGCCCAAAAACATCTCTTAAGAAGCAGTTTTTTAAAAATATTATAATCTTGATAATTCAGTGAGGGCCATCAATATTGGCTTGAATTTAGCCAACATTTTTCATTTATTTGAACAATGTCGATACATGTCCTTTAACTTCAGAAAATTTTGTTATAAGTTGTACCGTCTTGAGAAGACGAGCTGTATAACAGAATTGTAGATTTAATTCACGGAGAATTCAATGCGTTAGTGGCAGTGAACGAGGTAATGGTATAGACGGTATGGAATTTGGCGGCTTTACAACACGCAAATTAATTCCAAAGCCGAAAGCACAACGTTGCATTTAATCTAATCTACATATACGATGTCAAATTATTAAAGATTAATAAAGGACACTAATACCAAGTCCTCAATATTTTCAGTACTTCATTCGTTAGCTAATACTATTAAGTATTTGGTATCCACTTTTGCCCTGACGAGAAGTTAGAATGTCAACGGGCTGGGCTTTAAAATGTCTACGGGTTGAAACTGGGTGAAATAGGATGATACAGAACATAAAAGCCCAGTTCGGCCTAAGAACAATAATTTGCCTATGTTCTTAATCTCAGAACAAGGGGTAATGTTGTCAGGGGTGTTGGGGTTGTTGTTTTGATCTGGGTAGGGGTCTAATAAGGCTGATAAAGGTACGATTACCGGCCAAAAACAAATTCCTAACTTTAGTTTTAAATTAAAAAATAAAAAGACGGAAATATATACATAAAAAGCTTGATATATTTTAAACAATGGTTACAAGAAAAATAAATCCACGATTTGTATCAATAATTCTGTACTCAAAAAACTTTGTATGCAAATTTTGTATTCCAGATGTGTAATTTGGCTTATCACCATTCAATGTGGTATTTCAATAGATATTTTTACAACTAACGTGTGTCTATGTACGCAGTGATACAGACCTGCCAAGCATTCGACTTATTGTGTTATAGTGGAAAAAAAGAATACCATTTCGAAAGGGTTTGTGCTGCATTGTAGGTTAACAAAGCATCCACAAACACGCAGGTCTGACATCCGAACCCACTTATGGGCCTAGTTTAACATTGTTGTATAATGCGTCATTTTTTTTGAGATTTCCATTACAGCAATGAGCCCATAAGGAAATGGTTATCAGACCTGAAATTAAGTAACGTCGATCCACATCAATTTTAAAACCATCATCATCATTACCACAAGCACTTTTACAACATAATCATTACCATCCGAATCGCTACCACCATCATTTGCACAATATCATAAATATCAACACCACAATCAATATCACTACAATAGCATTATACCTACCATTAGATCAGTGACACCACCACTACCATCATTTCATCATCGTCGAAACAAGAACAACATCACTGCAATTTCTACCATTGTCACAAATACTAACGAGAGTTTTTCTATAGCGCAATATCCGCTCGAAGTCTCAAAGCGCTTTACAGGGTGTCACAGGCCAACAGCAACACTTAACATCCTACATGGTGTCTGTTAGGCGATATTACATTTTTTCAGACAGAACAACGCAGTTAACGGCCTGGTACTTATTTTAAACCTGAGTACGGTAAAAGTGGACTCAACTATAAGCCGAGTGAGGCTCGAACCCAGGATTTTCCAATCCGATCCGAAAGCGAGTGTCATACCACCACAAGGGCACATAGTGGGACATTCTTCTTCCTTATTTCACACTTTTCTTTGTTTCCTCTGTCGGGTTGTCACTGCTCCTTCTCTGTCTATTCCTCTCTTTCATGATCTTCTTCTTCTTCTTCTTCTTCTTCTTCTTCTTCTTCTTCTTCTTCTTCTTCTTCTTTCTTCTTCTTCTTCTTCTTCTTCTTCTCTCTCTCTCTACCTCCATGATTCCCACCACCACCACCGCCTCAATATCTCGATTCATTACCATAGCAAGCTCACGACGAAAACTTTTTAGGTCTTCCGAATGTATTTTAATTCTTCGGTGGTTGGCAACTCTAAGTCGTACAGGCGGCCAGGAAGTGTATGTTTTTTTTTAAGGGGGTTATAATTTATGATGTTGCAGTCGCGGGGTGCGGTGTAATCTGTGTCGTTGTCCCCTTTTGTTATTTTTTTCTTTTCTTTTCCTTTTTTAAAAACAATAATGGATCAGAGAAGGTGACACCATATCCCAGATGAAACGCGTTTGAGACCACTCAGACATAGAGAAAGATAGATAGATAGATAAATAGATAGATAGAGAGAGAGAGAGAGGAGAGAGGAGAGGAGAGAGAGAGAGAGAGAGAGAGAGAGCGAGTGTGTGTGTGTGTGTGTGTGTGTGTGTGTGAGTGTGTGTGTGTAAAATATGTATATAAGTGGTAGAGAAAATGAAAGAGGAAGACTGAATTGAATGAGATAGATAGATAGATAGATAGATAGAGATATGCATGACACTCGCTTTTGGATCGGAAGGTCCTGAGTTCGACCCTCGCTCGGTGCATAGCTGAGATAGATAGATAGATAGATAGAGATATGCATGACACTCGCTTTTGGATCGGAAGGTCCTGAGTTCGACCCTCGCTCGGTGCAAAGCTGAGTCCTTGGAAAAGGCTCTTTACTCACTTCTCATCGTACTCAGGTGTAAAATGAGTTGACGGCGTTGTCAGAAAAAAAATATAATATCGCCTAAGAGGCGTCATGTTTCGTTCTATATGTTGTTGCTGTTGGTCAGGGACCCCTTGTAAAGCGCTTTGAGCACATTGAGTAGCTATTGCGCTATACAAAAGCTCATTTTTTTAAACATAGAAAGAAAGAAAAGAGAGAGAGAGAGAGAGAGAGAGAGAGAGAGAGAGAGAGAGAGAGCGGGGGGGGGGAAGAGAGAGAAGACGACGACGACTAAATAGAGGAATAGACTTAAAAGGAGCGAGAGACAACCCGACATAGGGAACATTAGAGATTTATGGGGGGAAATATGAGAAGAAAGATAGAGAGAGGAAGAAGAATGAGAGACAAGGAGAAAAGAAATGTGACAGAAGTCAAGAAAGAAAGAGGGAGGGAGGGGGGGAGAGAATAAAATTGAGAGATAGATAAAGAGAGAGAAGGGTTTTTAAGAAAACAAAAGAGGAAGAAATTAGAATAGATAGATAGATAGATAGAGTGTGTGTGTGTGAGAGAGAGACAGAGAGAGAGAGAGAGAGAGAGAGAGGAGAGAGAGAGAGAAGAGAGAGAGAGAAGAGAGTATGTTAGAGAAAGAGAAATACAGAGGGAAAGAAAGACAGACAGAGCGAGAGAGAGAGAGAGAGAGAGAGGGAGAGAAGGGGAGAGAGAGAGAGAGAGAGAGAGAGAGAGAGAGAGAGAGAGAGAGAGAAAGAGAGTAATATGCTTTTTTTCTACGCATACTCATAACGATGCTTACGTTTCAACAGTCGTTAAAAAAATGAAGACGTGAAGGACTGAACACTCCGATTTTGTAATTCCACTTAATTACATGGATAACATGGGCGCACACAAAAAGCCACGGAAGCAGTGACATATATAGGTCACTGTAATAACAATGCGATTTATGGGAGGGCAATAACCTTGAATTTAATACATATAAAAATACTGTGACAAATGTGAACATTCGCCTCAAAACGGTATTAAGTCGGGTTTGTTAAGATGTTGAAAATTTATTTTATAGCCAGAAATATTAGATTTGTTTTGAGTTTATATGATTTATTGAGGAGAATGGCGACCATATTTTATGTTGCGAATGCCAACAATTTATATTTTTGACCAGTTTAACATTAAATTCGGCTTTTAAGCATGTGGTTCGTTCTGACATAATACCGTTTTGAGACGATGGGTTACAAAAATAAAAAAACGGCCTTTCCGTCAATTGCCTTGTGCGTATTGCACGCCTACCTCATTTGCATAAGCACTGAAGGTCGGCTAGACACATTTTAAGAATACGACCTGAAGGACGAATAGATACTCCATTATTATTTTTTTTTCCAGACCTAAATTTTCTGTGAGATTGTTATGCTATTGTAATCTGAGTATTCATTAGTTATTCTCCTTGCAGCTCTTTTTTGTACCATTTCGATCTTTTGATATGAATTTTGGTGCAGGGATCCTACTATGCTTGTATATTCGAGGATGGGCATTTCTATAGGTTCGATGTGGCTGAATGGCTAAGCTGTGGTCTGGTGGCTTGCCTTGTCACAAACAGCGAGCCATGTAAGCGTGATGTGTGATAGTTATTGTGGAGAATTTTGTTCCCGACGATCTGTCCTTTGGTAGGGCACTGTACACAAACATGTATGAATGAATACCTGACTATGGGCAGTTTCGGATAATGTAAGAGTAGTTGTTTAAATGGGACGCGTAAAGGCGACTGTTCCTGTCTGAAATATTTTTAAAAATGGTTCCATAATGTCTGGTAGGGGAATAAATAAAACAGTGAGCATGGTAAATCTGTGGAAAAGCGCTCTCCAAGTGTTCATATCTTTCGTTATTTTTATATGACTGCAATTGAAATCACCTTAAACGACAATTAGAAGTCTGATGGTGAGCGATCGATTTGAAAGTCCACAATTTTTACATATGATAATGAAAATTATATTGTTTATCTCACGGGGAAAATGTGCCTATAAAAGAGATCCAATCACAGGACTGTTACAGCACGAGGCAACAACAACAGTCCAAAATAGTATAGGATTCTTTCATATTTCGTTGATCATAAACGTTTTATTTTTACCGAGTAAAAAAACAATACGATACAAGAAGAAAACAGATTTGAAATAAATCTTTTTAATTGCCAGTCAGCTGTCTTTCAAACCTTATTTTAAACCAATAAAATGACCGAAAATAGTCTTCAATCGTTGAAAAATGTTCATTTCACCCCTCCCATTGCAAAATCCTATCGTTTCTTATTAAATCCGTAATAGTTGAATAATGAATTAAACGTAAACATCTTATTCAAAGAATGCAGAATTTTTAGGACATTTTATTGGTGTGAAAGACAGCTGAATGGCAATTAAAAATAAACTTTTGGCGCTCATGAAAACAAAGTATATTTTTTTTGTTTTGTTTTTGTTTTTGCAAATTATCATTCAGGCAGATGGAGAAAAATATAAAATTATGGCGAATCGAAATGTCTAATATATCTTACATGAATGGGTGGAATGAACTTATTCTTTCATTTCTTCGTATTATTAAACTCGTTATATTTTTTTTATCGTGCAATAACACATACTCGCAAGCTTATAGTGTTATTAGGCACGGGAAAATAACTCGTTTAATAAATACCCGCCTCCACCCCCCCAATATATATATATATATATATATATATATATATATATATATATATATATATATATATATATAATGTAAATTTTCACTCACATTTTTTTGCCGAGACGACTCGTTTCTGTGTTCCTTACACTTCCTCAGTCGGCATAATCCATTTGCAATGTCCGTAGAAAACTCCAAACTAAAGTTGTTTCGCTGTGTAGTGGTGATTAGTTTTGATGTGTATTGTGATGTGCTCTCATGTTTATATTATGAGTGTGTGTGTGTGTGTGTGTGTATGTGTGTGTGTGCGTGTAGGTGTGTTGTGTGTTGTGTGTACATGTGTGTGTGATATTGTAGTGGAATGTGGTTGCGGCGGGGGGGGGGGGGGGAGGGAAGAGGGGGAGGAGGGGTATAATGGGGTCGGGAGGGGGGAGAAGGGGGGGGGGGGGGGGAAAGGGGGGGGGGGAGGGTTATTTGGCCTTTTGCGTTTTGAGCTTGAATTTGTTAGAGTGTCTGCACATTGTCATCAGTTCAGATCTTTTGTTTAAGGTGCTATTGTTTCTGTGGTTGTGTAGTAAAACCTCCAGTTTCTCTGTCAGGCATAAATTGCATTTTCTAGCACCGCATCTGTAGGGGCTGCTTTGCTTGACGACCTCCCAGGTTAATGTTGGTGTTTTTGTGTGTGTTTATTTGTTCCCAATAATGCATTGCTAATTTGGTGCACCAAATGTGTATTTGTATCCACCTAGCTGTCAAAAAAGTGAACTGTAAAGAATATGAACCTCGAACTCTGAGAGCTATATTTTCAGTTAACTGTCAGTGTCAATTTTCATGAACAAAGCAGAGTATTAGATTGTTTGAATTGAAGTGAAGAGGTTCGCCTAGATAATGGAAAATTGAATTCAATTGTGTAACAAATCGAAATGAAAGTGGTATAAAAGATATATATATATATATATATATATATATATATATATATATATATATATATATGTATATATATATATATATATATATATATATATATATATATATATATATATATATATATATATATATTTGTCTATTCATATTGTTTTTATCATAGTCTTTTACCATCTGGGAGAAGGTTTTGTCAGATTAAATGTAGAACTAACAAGTATAAATCAACGTTCGTTCCATCAGCAATAAAAATTTTGAATATTTCATATGGTACAGAAAAACCAAGGATTGATTCGTTGACTGATTAACTGATTAATTTATTTAATGTAAAATTAACTGACCAATTGATAATGATGATATTTTTTGGTGTCGAATTGCCACAATCGTAACAAATTGAAAACGAAATGAATATGTTTATGTTGTGTATATCGCACGTGTGAAAGAAAGAGAGAGAGAGAGAGAGAGAGAGAGAGAGAGAGAGAGAGAGAGAGAGAGAGAGAGAGAGAGAGAGAGGAGAGAGAAAATAAGTAGGAGTGAAATATCTGTTCAATCTTAGTTATCGTTTAACATTATAACAAGTGTAACTAAATGACAAATTGCCATATTTATGGACAATAAAGATCTATTATTATTATTATTATTATTATTAATACCACGTTATCTTCAAAATTCCAATTGATATGAGTTTAAACTCGCATTAATTGAAATTTTGAAGATAAATTGTGATAGAAAAACAATATGAATAGACACTCATTGAATATCCACTATTTATCCCATACCACTTTGTGAGACAAAGATAAAAATAGGTGTTGAATAAATAGCGTATTTCACTAGTCAAATAACATCAACAAATTATATTCATACGCTGACATTTTTGACATTTTGCGTAGGATACAAGGACCAAAATCAAGGTTCCCAAAATTCTAATATTAGAAATTTCAGTTTCCTATTTTCGAAGATGGTTGTGCGCATTGACGGACAATAAAGTACTGCCTTGCATTCTCTCTTTTCCACCTCAATGTTGTTAAATATAACTTCATTCTTAAAGATAATTATTATCAGTATTGAGCTGTTAAAATTACAATGAATCGTAGATAAATATGGGTCAGGCTTGATGGTGTAATGT
>NC_088360.1:66346988-66399488 GCF_034508935.2 Berghia stephanieae | reverse complement strand
CAGGCTGTACAGGTCTTCCTTCTTCGACCTCAAATCGCAGACTGCCAGTTGAACATCGGCCCAAGCCGAAACATAGGACAGGGTATCTAACGGTATCTCGGTTGATGCATAAGATTGATGAGGGTGTTTTAACACTGATGGAACATGATAATCCTCCGTTCTTTCATTGCCTTCATAGTCTACACCACCCACGGCGAAAACAAGGGAGTCCTATTCCAACACCCATCCTACACTCATAAATCATTTAATTATATGGGTTTGATTCTACCCGAGACCTTGGTGGATAGGACAACTATCTCCCTTTGTTATATAGAAGGCATTTCTTTACAGCGCGTATGTTATTGATATTTAAAATGATTGTTTCCTAGAGTGGTGGTGGCTGACATGATAGTTATGATTTTGCTAGTGATGGCAATAATTGATATGACCATGGTAATGGTTGGTATAATGCTGTGGTGGTGATATTGATTGTGGTGATGATGATACTTATGATATTGTGCAATTGATGGTGGTAGCGATTCTGATGGTAATGATAATGTTGTAAAAGCGCTTGTGGTAGTGATGGTGATGGTTTTAAAATTGACGTGGATCGACGTGCAATTATTTTTAGGTCTGATAACCATTTCCTTATGGGCTCATTCTTGTAATAGAAATCTTTTAAAAAATGACGCAAAATACATTATACAACAATGTTAAACCAGGCCCATAAGTGGATTCGGATGTCAGACCTGCGTGTTTGTTAACCTACAATGCAGCACAAATCCCTTTCGAAACGGTATTCTTTTTTCCACTATAACACAATAAGTCGAATGCTTGACAGGTCTGTATCACTGCGTACATAGACACGTTAGTTGTAATACTATCTATTGAAATACCACCTTGAGTGGCGATAAGCCAAATTACACATCTGGAATACAGCATTTGCATACAAAGCTGTTTGAGTACAGAATTATTGAGAAAAATCGTGGATTTATTTTTCTTGTAACCATTGTTTTAAATATATCAATCTTATTATGTATATATTTCCGTCTTTCTATTTTTTAATTTTAAACTAAAGTTAGGAATTTGTTTTTGGCCAGTAATCGTAACTTTATCAGACCATACCCAGATCAAAACAACAACCCCAACCCCTGACAACATTACCCCTTGTTCTGAGTTTAAGAACATAGGCAAGTTATTGTTCTTAGGCCGAACTGGGCTTTTATGTTCTGTATCATTCTATTTCACCCAGTTTCAACCCGTTGACATTTTAAATCCCAGCCCGTTGACATTCTAACTTTTCGTCAGGGCAAAAGTGGATACCAAATACTTAATAGTATTAGCTAACGAATGAAGTACTGAAAATATTGAGGACTTGGTATTAGTGTCCTTTATTAATCTTTAATATATTGACATCGTCTATGGAGATAAGTTTAAATGCAGGGGTTGTGCTTTCGGCTTTGGAATTAATTTGCGTGTTGTAAAGCCGCCAAATTCCATCCCGTCTATACCATTACCTCGTTCACTGCCAATTTGAAAACGCATTGAATTCGCCATGAATTAAATCTATCATTATGTCATACAGCTAGTCTACTCAAGACTGTACAACTTATAACAAAATTTTCTGAAGTTAAAGGACAGGTATCGACATCGTTCAAAAATTTTGGCTAAATTCAAGCTATTATTGATGGCACTCACTGAATTATCAAGATTATAACATTTTTTTATAAAACTGCTTCTTAACAGATACAGAAATTTGGTGTTGTTTTTTTTTTTTCTTGCGCTGCTTATACTATTATGACTAATATAATATTTTGACAAATTGAATACTAGTCATTTAAAACAAATAGTTACTGAGTGCTTACCCACTATTATAGATTGAAAAAAAAATGTAAAAAAGGCAAAACACACGTAGACACACAATAGACACACACACACACACACACACACACACAAATCAAACAAAAGCAGGGAAAATACCAACAAGAGAAAACAAATAAAAAAGAACAATAACCCCCCCCCCCCCCAAAAAAAAAAAAACAACAGCAAACAAAACAAAACAACAACAACCCCCCCCCCCTCCAAAAAAAAAAAAAAAAAAAAAAAAAAAAAGAAACCAAAACAAAGAAAACCTGCCGAATCTTCCTCTGTGCCTAGCCAACCCAAACTCTTGAGCAGGTATTTGAATTGGATACTTACCAATAGGAGAACACGACAATTGTTCCTTATAAGAAATCAATCACCATTCTGGAATAAAAATCATATCCCAGAAGAAAAAAACAAACAAAAAAACCCCACGAAATTAACACACACACACACACACACACACACACACCTCAAAAAAAACACACATAACTGATTATTTGACTCACAAACAGAGGAGGTGGGGTTTGTGAAACATTTAAGACGATACGGATATATCATGTAATTACGTGGATTCGAATCCAGCTCAGTAAAAGCAAAAACGGAATATTGCCCAGCTTTAGTGTGAAGGACGAATAGTGCAAGCAACACGATTTGTCCGTACGTACGGCAACCACGGTTGAAGCTATTCGACCTTAAGGACGAATAGGGCTACCCTTTTACAGATAGATAAACAGATAACTTGATTTCCTTTTATAATTTAAAGTCAGTTTGAAAAGTCGTTAAGTCAAACAGATATTATAAAACATTTACCGACGACACAAACACTCTCAAAATCAACCAATTTCTACACTGTAAAAAGTTGTCATCCCCGTGTGGTGTCCGGGGTCCCTCAACTGGGAGGGTCAAGAATAGCCCAATGCCAAGCCAGCGTGTCGTAAAAGGCGACTAATGGTGTGTGATTCCCCCATCTTTGAGTCACCTGGTCCTCCAGATTGGGGGTTGGCAAAGGGTTAACAACCCTTTCCGTTAAACTCAAACCGTTACAGAAACGCAGACGGACAAACCAAATCCTTTTTTTTTTTAGCTTGGGCGACCGAAGAGTTTCTGGAATGACAGAATTTATGAAGGACAGCAGACAAAGCCGAAAGGACTCTGCTGACCCGATGACGTCTTCGCCAAACAAGCAGCTTCGAATTACGTCGTGGAACGTTCGCACCATGTATGAAGCAGGAAAAAGTTCTCAAGTTGTGACTGAGATGAGAAGATATAGGCTGCATATACTTGGAGTAAGCGAAACCCACTGGATACAATCCTGACAGAAACACCTCATGTCTGGGGAGAAGATTTTATATTCAGGGAGAGGGGATGGGATTCATACACAGGGAGTAGGAATAATTCTAAGCAAGTTTGCCCAGAAGTCACTGAGAGGATGGGAACAACACGGAGAAAGGATCGTCATGGCGTCCTTTACAACACGGAGTAAGAAGATCAGCATGAACATTGAACAGATCTATGCCCTAACAAATGATGCAACAGATGAGGACAAAGATACATTTCATAGTCTGCAACAACCAGTCATTGACAAGTTGCCAAGGAAAGACATCAACATATTGATGGGAGATGCTAATGCTAAAGTGGGACAGGATAACGTAGGTTATGAAGGTATCATGGGATGTCATGCCATGGGTGTAATGAACGATAAAGGTGAGAGATTCGCAAATTTCTGTGCATTCAACAGTTTGGTGATTGGAGGATCAGTGTTCCCCCATAAGAGGATCCACAAAGCAACTTGGATCTCACCAGATGGTGTGACAGAGAATCAGATTGACCATTTTTGTATCTCTCAAAGATTCAGACTTTCATTTGAAGAGGGGGGCAGATGTTGGATCAGACCACCACCTGCTATGGGCAAAGCTTAAGCTCCGACTCAGAAAACATGGGACCAGATCACTTACAAGAAGAAAATTCGAGGTGAATGCACTTGATGGGGAAAAGAATGAGGAATTCAAATTACAATTGAGTAATAGATTCCAACCTCTTACTGAGCTCGAGGAGAACATAGATGTAGAGTCAGATTGGGCAAAGATCAAGGAAGTCTACATAACAACTTGCCAAGAGATGTTGGGTGTAAAGAAATCGGAACATAAAGAATGGATAAGTCCAACTACCTGGGACCTTATTGAAAAGAGGAGAACAAGGAAGGAACAAGTGAGTGCAAGCCGAACAAGGGCTTCAAGACTGGATGCACAAGAGCAGTATCAAGCCATAGCTAAGGAAGTCAAAAGATCTGTGAAGAAAGACAAGGAAGCATTTATGAACAGACTTGCAGAGAAAGCAGTAGCAGCAGCGACATGAGGACACATGAGGATCCTTTATCAAACTACCAAGACACTTGCTGGAAAATATGGGAAACCAGAAGTACCAGTCAAAGACAAAGATGGGAAAACTATTTTTGGAAAAGAGGCTCAATCTGAACGATGGAGGGAACATTTCAACTGCCTTCTGAACAGACCACCACCAGACAACCAGCCAGAAATTTTGCCTGCAAGGAATGAGCTACCAATTAGCTGTGATCCACCATCGATAGCATAGATTGTGGGTGCCATCAACAAGATGAAAGGGGGGAAAGCTGCTGGACCAGACCAGATTCCTACGGAGGCTCTAAAAGTTGATGCTGAAAGAAGTGCTGAGGCCCTGCACCCACTATTTGAAAGAATCTGGAATGACGGGATATTCCCAAAGGATTGGAAGGAAGGACATCTTATAAAGCTTCCAAAGAAAGGGGACCTCAGTAATTGTAATAATTATCGTGGAATCACTCTTCTTTCTATACCAGGAAAGGTTTTCAACCGTATTATTTTAGAGAGAATTAAGAATGCAACAGATGCTAAACTGCGTTCAACCACCGACCAGATTGCCTCTCTGCGAGTCATAGTGGAACAGTCTATAGAATGGAACTCTCTTCTTATTGTCAACTTTCTGGATTACGAGAAGGCCTTCGACAGTATTGACAGAGCAGCATTGTGGAAAATTCTAGCACATTATGGACTCCCTAAAAAGATAATAAACCTCATTAAGGAAATGTATGAAGGATCACGTTGCAGGGTTGTACACGAAGATCAGCTTACTGACAGCTTTGAAATTAAGACTGGTGTCAAGCAGGGATGCATGCTCTCACAATTCCAGTTCATCCTTGCCATTGATTGGCTAATGAAGGAAACCTCCAAAGGGCGAAGAAATGGGATACAGTGGACCCCCTGGACACAGTTGGATGATCTGGATTTTGCAGACGATCTGGCTCTTTTGTCCCACACCCAGGACTAGATGCAAGCAAAAACCACAATTATAAACAGCCTCTCGGAATCAATTGGTCTAAGAATTCACCCTGCAAAGTCAAAGGTCTTGAGGATAGGTACGCGTCAAAGGGAGCAGATCAAAGTAAAAGATCAGGAACTCGAAGATATAGACACTTTCTGCTATCTCGGAAGTATAATTGACAAGGTTGGAGGCACGGAAGCAGAGGTGAAATCACGAATAGGAAAGGCATAGGCTGCATTCACATCTTTGAACAGAGTTTGGAGAACTAAAGATATCTCCCTTCGACTAAAGCTAAGACTTTTCAACTCAAACGTGAAGTCTGTCCTACTGTATGGATGTGAAACTTGGAACGCATCACAGGCATGTATAAGGAGGGTACAGATTTTCGTAAACAGGTGCATGCGTAAGCTACTCAGAATAAAATGGATGGATAGAATAGAAAATGAAGAAGTATAGAAAAGAACACAGCAGAAACCAGTGGGAGAGGAATTAGGAAGAAAACGATGGAGTTGGATTGGACACACGCTTAGAAAGAATGACTCCACTATAACAAAGAAATTATTGGACTGGAAACCCTCAGGGCAGAAGATCAAGGGGAAGGCCACGAGGAACATGGAGAAGATTTAAAGAAGCTGATATACAGAGAAGTGGTAAGACCTGGAATGAGATTTAAAAAGTTAGCTCAGGATAGAGAAGGATGGAAACTGTTTGTCTGTCGCCTATACCCTGACCCGGGTGAAAAAGGCAATGATGATGAAAAAGTTGTCAGTTTGGCGTTTTTAAGCAAATCTTTGCATTCGAAATAATGTATTCACTTAATTACTTAAAGGATTTCAGACCTACACTACGTTTTCAACAGTTTTCATCTACTAATGACATCAAGTATTATTATTGCCCCTTTGATGCTTTCAATGTGATTGTTTCGGGTGGATAATACCCAGGTTTAACTTATGGCCAAACCCTCAACTCTATCTGTCCAAGTAGAGTTCTTACTTCCGTTGTGTTGTTGATTTAGCGGTGATCCGTGTTGTTATGTAGTAGTGTGTTTTCAATGCGTGTATGTTTGTGTGTGTGTGTTTGTGTGCGTGTGTGTGTTGTGTGTGGTGTATAGTTAGTATGCACTTGGCTAAGAAGTTCACAACATTGCCATCCGGAAGTATATCGGACCAACACACACAACTGTGTGCAATCATGATCGTTTATAGTCAGTTTAATACAGCTTAGTGAGAATTACTCATAAACGCGGATGGCAAAAACCAATAACAAAGACCTGAGTGACGTTAATTTCGAACTATCTATACATGTGTGTGTTTGTGTGTGTGTGTGTGTGTGTGTGTGTGTGTGTGTGTTTTGGAATGTGGTTGCATGGGAAAAAAAAGTACATAAATTCCTGAGCGAGGAGTGGGGGAGGGGGGGGGGGGTTGTTCCTAGGAACTGTCAGATTGACGGTTTTCAGCAAATCGTGTCATTCATACTGATATTATTAACTTGATCACATGAAGGTATTCGGATTTATATAAATTTTAAACAAGTTTCACCGATTCACAACATCAACTAATTTTACTGCTGATTGTGACGAACGATTTTCTTTCACTGCGTGATGTCTTTATCATTCGTCAGCGTCTAATTCAAAACGACTTCCAACTTTGTGGAGACATATATTTGCCAAGGCAGATTAACACCTCCAGTTAAGTTACTCAAAACATGGACAGTCTTTTCTCCAATAATGCTCTAAACTTTTCTAACGTAAAACCTGGTCAATAGGTGGGAAACCTTCCCATTGTACAACGGAACACTCGCTTTCAGCTTAAGGCTTATTTACCTGTTCAAATTGTCTGCCCATTGTATCCATACCTCCTGCTAATTACCTTTTCCAAACAAGACTCCAACGTGCATATGCCCTGAAGTTCTTGTCTCGTTCAAGAGTAGCTAAAATTGCAATTACTGTTCTAAGCTGTCCATTATTCTTTTTTACCAAAGCATCTGAATATCATTGGCTATCTAAAACAGGAACATCCTTCTGATTGGCTATTCCCATAATTCAGACGTTCTCCTTTAATTCACAAAATCAAATTCATCTCTGAATCGAATCACACACACGCTAAGAAGCCCAAGAAAGAAGAGCTATCCCTCCAATTTCAAACTTGTAAAAATTTCTCGGCTGAAGGTAAAATGAATTATTGGTTAACATTCAAAGTGGAACGAGATATTACTGTGGATTCAGAGCTTAATCTATTATTAATATTATAGTTTGTGTATATATTTTAATTGTGCTATTCCATGCTATTCTTTAATATAATATAATATGTTCGTAAGTTGGAATACCTGTACAAAACTATATCTATATGTATCTTATACTATAGTTAACATTTGTTTATGATCTTTGCTATTATTTCATTTAAATTCAATATGTATATTGCATGAATGGCTGTACCCTACAGCCAATCACCGGCCACACATCATAACCTCAATTATAATTAATACAAATAAATAAAGAAATACCAGGGACACAACTCTGTTAAATTCTCATCATGTAAGATAGCTCGACTGTCAGTTGATGTTTGATACAAATATAATAGATACCATTATCATGGAGTTACTGCTTCTCCTTGCCTTTGTCGGCAAATAAATGCTATTATGATGTGTCGCGACGATCCGGAGGCGAAAGATAAACTCGATTGGCTCTAAGTCCTTGTTGTTTTAACTCTTAATTGGAGGTCCTTGTCCTTGAAGCACCCAGCCCGTGCCGAATCCCTGCCTTCCAGTCCTTGCATAGTGGTAAACCCCTGATGTCAGTCGCTAACTACAACACACTGTTGTGAAGTCCAGAAAACCCTGCAAGCAGGAGCCAACCCTGGAACTAGCGGAGACATGTACCTCAATCAAGCAAGCCGGCAGGATAAAGATAAGCCAAACGGGCTTATACCATTTTCAAATGAATCATATACCGACACATATGATTATATCAAAGTAAACAGATAAATAGATAATAGATTAAATCCACTCAATTAGAGCTATTCTTCCTGATATTAAATAAATACTTATTCTTTCTATCTTTTCCTGTAACAATCTAATTAAACTTTATGTATAGAATTGTTATTATTGTATTGGGCGTTACTATTGTCTTGACTCAATTGTTATTAATACAATTAAGTTATAAGGGACCCTACGGCAATTATTAATGACCCCTAGATTAAACCCGAGCCGTTTGTGGTATAGGTTGAGTGGCGCAGCTGGTAACGAGAGCCATAGCGCGCATACTAGTTCGAATCCAGACCATTGAGCTATCCGTTGGACTCGATCCCACAAAAATAACACACAACCCGCCACACTGATATTACTGTCGTTTTTATGCCATCGATGTGATAATTATTGCCCTGGTAAATATTTAGTTAAACTTTGTCGGCAAACTGTCAATTGGATCTGTCTAGCTTCTAGCCCGAACAAACCAAAAGTAGGCAGATTCGGAGATATGATATTTTTCGCGTCTGCTTCAGATTTTCATTTGACATCACATAAGTTAAGTAAAGGGGAGACATTCCGAAAGCTCCTACTTCCCCAGGAATTTTTCACCGTTGATCTTTTGTCAGGCGTTTATTTGTTCAATTTGTCATCATACAGAAGCATTTTAAAAACTCTAGAACAAATCTTGATAGATTTGTGAAAGTTTAAAATTTCCTAAATTGACCATTGTTTTGATTCTCGGCCGCCATTTTAATTTCTGAAGTATTGAAGGTAGTGCAAAGCAGTCAGAGAGTTCTTTTTCCTATTAGTGTTAGTCATAAGTCTTAGTAAAAGTGCTAGGGTGTACATTTTCTTATTAGGGTTAGTTAAAGGCACTAGGATTTACTTTTTCTTGGATTAGTTGAGGGAACATTATTTAAGTTGTTTCTCTTTGTAGGAGCTTTCGGAAGGCCTCCCAAGTAAAGCATGGTAAAGACTTGCGACTTATTGATATTGATATCTACTGACTGATAAACTAAAATCATGCCGAATCATGCATGGCAACGACGACAAACACATCGATCAAAATATGCATCTAATCGTAATCAAGCTAATCAAGAAAATGATTCAGGCAATATCGATTGAAAATAGTTCTTTCCCCGCGAAATTGCGGGCTTTGTACTAGCATATATATATTTGTTCGGACCAGAGGCCAGAAGTATGGTCTATCTCAATTTACCAAATTAATATATAAAGTGTCGCTATTGGTTCTTGGTTGTATATTTATTTTACATTTTTGTGCATTTGCATGTATATATATATATATATATATATATATATATATATATATATATATATATATATATATATATATTTATGTATACATTGTCGCCATAGATTCTGAACTTTGTGTTTATACATTTTTATGCATGCCACGTCGTAAACGAATTTCCATGTTTTAATGAATGAAGTATATATAATTATTATTATATTATTATTATTATTATTATTATTATTATTATTATTATTATTATTATTATTATATTATTATTATTATTATTATTATTATTATTATTATTATTATTATTATTATTATTATTATTATTATTGCCAATAGCTTGACAGGCATTGCAACAAGAGGTAACAGAGGAGCCATCAATTCTATTCTTAATCCATCAGTTGAACTTATTTACATATGTCATGACTGCAAATGGTCAATTTAAAAGGTTTGATAGAAAGTTTGAGGAATTTTCTCTAATTTGAAATTATTCCATAAGCCTAGAATTATATGTGGTAGAACAGCAAAATAATTGCGACGCATTTCATTCTGATTGTGAAGTGTTCATTGTCATTTATCATAGATGATTGTGAATTGTTAATTCAGAAAAGTGGGTGGAGCAGGCACTTCTGCTGGTAACAAAAAGAGATGAAGTGAGTAGAAAAGTGCCAGAAGACAATAGAGAATAAATTGTTTTTTTTTTCGGCGGTAATGGGGTTTGAACCTGCGACCTTATTGCTACGACAACTCCGCCTGGCCGGTGACAGCGTGACTCTACCGTATGAGCTATCCAAAAAAATTCGTATCAAACTCAGGTCATTCATCATTAGAGCCTTCTCTCACTGACTACTGGAGGTGGCGGGTACACACACACAACCATCGCAAAGTTACCTGACCAGCAGTTAAGCTTAATAGCCAATATTCTCAACACAAAAAAAATATTCTCTATTGTCTTCTGGCACTTTTCTACTCACTTCTTCTCTTGTTGTTACCAACATAAGTGCCTGCTCCACCCACTTTTCTAAATTAAAAATGTACCCCATCTAACGGAGCATACTCAATGTCTCAATTGTTTCTATGTTATATGTTTGTGTTGATAATATTGGCTATCAAGCTATATTATATTCTTCCCTGATGCTTTCGATATGTGAAGACAGACATTATCATGGTCCGATACAGAGTTGTTTTTAAATTAACAATGTTATTCTCGACATTAAATAATCTTTTCAATCACCGACATGTGAAAAATTCTTGATCTTAAACTGATTTCAAGACCGGTCTTTGGGTAACATCCTACTTGAAAGATTTAGCCTTTGCTCCTTGGATGCCTCTGCGACTTGGTACTTTGAAAATCCATAATCCATTGGTCTAGACCATGTCTGTTGATACCCAATGAACGGCATATCTTTTCTTGGGATTTGTACTGTCGCAATACTGTCGCTCACGTCGTGCTTCATGATTGTAATAATTAAATAATTTCAAAGCAATGTTTTTCCACTTCACTATGTTATTGTGTTTTAAATCCATTGTCGAAAACGTAAGAATGGAAGGTTAGAATTTTTAAAAAGCAACCGAAATTACGTTACGCCTCTGAATTTATAAATGAATGAATGCATTACAAATATTACAATAATCATGATTTGTGTTCACAAAAATGGACACTCGTGCGATTTAAAAATTTATGCAACGATCATGTTTGTGTCATTGTTAAGTCCAGATATAAGAAGCATGTAAATTAAGTGAATTTTCCCGTAGTGTTATACATTTTGGAAAATATTATTTTGTAACTTGCTTCCTCCTCCTCCTCCTCCTCCTCCTCTTCTTCTTCTTCTTCTTCTTCTTCTTCTTCTTCTTCTTCTTCTTCTTCTTCTTCTTCTTCTTCTTCTTCTTCTTCTTCTTCTTCTTCTTCTTCTTCTTCTTCTTCTTCTTCTTCTTCTCATCCATCTTCTTCTTCTTCTTGATAGTATAGTTGAAAATGTTTTTGAATTAAACAGATGGTTTTTATCGGGTCGTAGTCAGAAGGTATTTGTAAGAAATGAGGTCTCAGAACTCAGACCAGTCATTAGTGGGTTCCTCAGAGTAATCTAACTGGACTGTTGTCATTTATAATTTGCATAAATGATCTCCCTTATACCATAAATCCAAATTTTGAAATGTTTGCAGACCATACCAATAATATCCTCCTACAGAATGATCTATACAATTAAATAATAATTTTATAATTATTATTATTATTATTATTATTATTATTATTATTATTATTATTATTATTATTATTATTATTATTATTATTATTATTATTATTTATTATTATTATTATTATTATTATTATTATTATTATATCATATTATTATTATTATTATTATTATATCTATCATCATCATCATCATCATCATATTCATATCATATCATCATCATCATCATCATCATCAAATCATCATCATCATCATCATCATCATCATCATCATCATCATCATATCATGTCATTATTATATCATCATATTATATATTATTCATTATTATTATTATTATTATTATTATTATTATTATTATTATTATTATTATTATTATTATCTTCATCATCAACATTATCAACATCATCATCATCATCATCATCATCATCATCATCATCATCATCATCATCATCATCATCATCATCATCATCTTTCATTTATTATTATTATTATTATTATTATTATTATTATTATTATTATTATTATTATTATTATTATTATTATTATTATCTTCATCATCAACATTATCAACATCATCATCATCATCATCATCATCATCATCATCATCATCATCATCATCATCATCATCATTTTTATTATTATTGTTATGAGTATTATTATTATTATTACTATTATTATTATTATTACTATTATTATTATTACTATTATTATTATTATTACTATTATTATTATTATAGCTGATTGAATTAAATTCGTCTCCACTCATGCCATTCAAGCACCCCTGCCAATTTGTGCTCCATTCTTCTCGGTATTTCCCGCCTAATTTCACCTCCCTCACCTGTAAATAGTTCTACTCCCTGTCATAATGTGTTTTAAATTAGTTCATTTTGTTTCTTTTTTTTCTGTTGATACTTTGTCATCCATACCTCGTTTCCTACCTCGTCATAAAATGTATTTTAAATTGGTGGATTTGTTTCATGTATCTCAAATTGATGCTGTCATTATCGGCGTATACATTTCCTCCTCCTTTCATAATTATAAATTATATCTTCATAAATGCTGTGTTCCTGTTATAAATACCGTTAAATAACGAGACAAAACACTTTATCTAAAAATATTACCATCAAAAGTGGCCACTTCTGCCAATGCAACTGACGTTACTCAGCTGTTTGTTATCGTTGTAAGACAACCAAAGAATTTATTAGTTTTAACCAAATTCATTCCAACAGATGAAACAATACAATTATTTTGATTACTAAGGTTTTGGTAGGCACAACTAACTTGTTTAATCATACCAGATTTGATTCAAATTATCTCCACCATCTGTTCTTTACAATTGCCTTCCAGTCAATTTAGTGGTCTTTTAGAATATTTAAATTCTATTGCAATGATTAGGCATATACTTGTGGAATTTCACTGTAACATTTTGCATCACCATGCAGATATAATATTATGACAGTTTGAGTTAAATAAGTTAAAATTAATGATATTCATTTTCTGGAACTAAAAATATATCGTTTGCCAGTCGTTTATCATATATAACTCTGTTTTTAGAAAAATAGCTGTCCATCAATGCATAGCTGCAAAAAAAATGTATGAACCTCTGATTCAATTTGTCTTAATCAAAACGTATTTTTCATGAATTTTAAAACAATAGGAAAGGATCTCAATTATTGCAGACATCTACATTTTATGACTATCAATACACATTACTGATGAATACAAACTAAAGTAAACATTACGCGCTTCCAACATAACTTTGATTGCAAAACAACAACAACCAAGATACTGAACACACCAATCATCAGTCAGAAGGGTGATGGAAAGTGAAATGGAACGACTACAAAAAGATTCCGAGCATCACTCTATCCTTTTCCTGGTCTTCCCTTGTTATATCATGTATTGCCTCGTTGTTGAGAGTAAATTTGGTGCTCTTCCTCTCAATCTTTCCCTCTACTTAGTGTCACAAAAGAAAATAACGATATGGCATTTTCCAGTTGACACGCAATTAAAGCCCCTATTGACGAAAACGTAAACTTCACCCCCATATGAGAACTTGCTCAAACTCCGCTAATATGGGACAACGAAAAATAAGTGGAAATATCTGGCAGGTACGCCCACCACCCTATATTCAAAACAAAGAATCATATGGGAATCAACAGGACAAGTTAGTTTTGTAAAAACCTGCAACTCACAAGTCATTCTCTCCAACATTAAATATCGTCAAGAACAGACGTGTTTTTATCCTGTTCAGTGTTGCGATATTAATGAATAAGCGGCCATAGGAAGAGCTGGCCAATCTGACAGTTTTTCATCAAAAGGCACCCCTACAACCTGAAGCAGAAACACGGCCAGTTCAGCAAGGAACATCAGCTGATATCAAGATAAGAATCAGAATTAAAAATGCTGTAGTTTTGTTTTATCCTTTGTCACCAATGATGAATAATTTACAAAAACATGCAAACACGTACTTTTTAAAACTATTAAAAACCGAATAAATCTGACTTACTTTTATTGTCAAATATAAGTGGAACTGGAACCTGTTTATTCATTACATTTTGTTTTGTGAAGGTTATATCTTTAGACAGGTATGCGAGCCAATATTCATTGCTGTTAAATTTTCCATGTAATATGAAACGGGGAAATCATAGGATTTGCATCCTCTATAACTTAATTGTAATTAATAGGGCGATTCTGTGAGTGAAGGAGTTGACAACCTATATAAAACGCTCGTGTGGTGTGGAGACTGATTACATACATTTTCTAAAATTTTATAATTTAACCTCCACCTTAAATACCACATTACACTTAGGGCCAATGACCTCAATTGGATTGCGCCCCACAGTGAAGTGAGGGAAGTCACTCAACCTTGTGTCAAAAATCCCTGATTAGACAGTCTGCTTTGAAAACGGTTTCTGGAGTATGGTTAGCATTTTAATAAATTATATGGTCAGAATATGTAATGCTGCCTAACTGATATCATGAAATCATGTCAGTTTTTATATTTGACAAAGTTGGATCATGGGCCACTGAATTGTAGCGTTTTCGAATACAACACCGTTGGGTGGTTCGAGGGAGGGTAGCAAATGGTCATTAGTCAGTCTTTAAACACATTTGCATTGAACCCAGAATGATATTCTCTACCTTTTAGATAATGCAGAGAAGGAATATTGTATCAGTATCTTCACCACCTGCAAGAATAACAATGATCCTCTGTGCAGAACCCATGGGCCTTCTTCTGTCTGAATTATCAGACGTCCAATATTTAGTCGGATGTTTGTTTAAGTTCACCCAGCTCTTTACATCTTTGGATGATATCCATATCAAAGTTATCTAGAATCATTTTCTACCACGTTGTTCCACACTGGTGATCTCTGTCATATTTCGATAACCATCTTCTCATGGTTGATTGTGAATTTCCAATTCCATAGCCGTCCTCTTTAATGGTTTATCGATAGATACAAGAAAACTTCTATTCGAATCTTTACGAGAGTGGAACCGATAAAAATTTCGTATTGTATCGTATCGTGTTGTTTAAGAGTTTTTAAAAACATATATGGGGGACGATGAAAGCAAAATTTGAATTTGGGTTGCGATGAAGACATAAACCGGGGGGGGGGGGGGGGGGATAATCAGAAACTTCAAAGGATGGATAATACTTGAAGTTGTTTTGATTTATTTTTTTGGCACAACTCACACCATAGGTGAAACAAATATCCTGAACTAGTATCGAAGGCTTTATCCTCAAGTAACAGCACAATTCAAAGGCGAATTTATTAAATGGCGGGAGAAGCTGAGGTCAATTGATTCAGTTTTTGAAACTGACCAAATTCAGCCATCAATTGGTCGAGTCGACTCCCAGCAACGATGACGCCCTATTGCTGACCTATATACGGTTTGCCAAGAAGAACTTCTCTTCCTGTGCAGCTTAATTACAGACACCAAGAGGGCAGCACTGTACAAAACTGTTTGCGATTTTTTCGAAAATAGGAAATTTCGACAGCTGACGTGGCAGGGCGCTATCATGGCTTTACGGCATTTTTGAAAGAGGCTGCGCCAAAATTTTATCAGTACAGACAACACCTTTCTATCTAAAAATCTTACCCAGCACTTGCATGGACAGTTAACCACGCATGTGCTCAATTCGCGCTTTTAAAAATAGCTATGCATGGAGAATGACCAGCCCTTTTTGGGGTGCAACCCATCTCCTTGTGAGGCCGATCACAAGCCCGGATATATGGGGAATGTTTGGTCAGAAATATTATATCGGATCGGCCGAGGCCCTGGATAAAAACCACCTCTGTCATTATTGGCCAGCAGGATGGCAGTGGAAATTCAGTGACTGATGGTCACCCACAAAAGGAGGTAATGCGTAACAGATGGTCGAGGAAACGGGGGGGAAGTGGAGATCAAGATTGGAGGTTTGAACGTTGGATGTATGACAGGCAGATCTATGGAAATCACTGTTGCTATGGAAAGAAGAAAAATTAACATTCTACGTGTGCAGGAAACAAAGTGGAAAGGTGAATCAGCAAGGGAGAATGGTGGAGGATTTAAAATATTTTATAAAGGAAATGAGGCCACAAGAAACGGAGCGGGTATCATTCTGGATAAAGAACTTGCACAAAATGTTGTTAAAGTCCAGACTTGTGTGGGTCAAAACCGTAGTCAAGATGGAGCAAATCACTGTCGTGAGTGCATACTCACCCCAGACAGGCTGTATGCAAGACAAGAAGGAAGCTTTTTTGAAGGAGATCGATGACCAAATGGTAATGTTCGACAGATCAGAAAGAGTTTTCATCGGTGCGGACTTGAATTGCACGTTGGAAAAAAAGCAATATTGGAGAGGTGAGATGGTTAAAAAATGTATGGGTATGGCAGCAGAAATGAAGAAGACGAAGAAGATTTGCCACAAGGATGGATCTGGCAATACTAAATACATATTTTGGAAAGACAGATGAGAAGAGAGTGATGTATTCAAGTGGTGTGAGAGAGTCAAATGATTACCTATTGTGCTGGAGGAGAAATTTGAAGGAAGTATCAGATTGTGGCAGATTGCCTGGAGAGAGAGAGAGAGAGAGAGAGAGAGAGAGAGAGAGAGAGAGAGAGAGAGAGAGAGAGAGAGAGAGAGAAATTGTGTGTGTGTGTGTGTGTGAGAGAGAGAGACAGCCAACATACGATTATTATTGCGAAGTTGCATTTGGAACAAAGAAGATAAAAGAGAAACTAAGTGAGGGGAAAACACGATGATGGAAACTAAAAGAGGAAGAGCAAAGAGAAATATTGCTACAACTGTGAAAGGAAGACTAGAAAGTGATTTACCAAAGGAATGGAAAAGACCTGCTGATACAATCTGCGAAGTGTCCAAATAAGTGTTAGGGGTCAGCTCAGGAAGAGGAAAAGTTGGAAAAGAAACATGGTGGTGGAATGAAGAGTTTCAAGAAGCAATAAAGAAAAAGAGGGAAACAAGGAAGAACTTGGAGAGAAACAGGGATGGTATGAAAGTAGATTAATGTAAGCAGGCAAAGAAAGAAGCAAAAAAGATCCGTTACAAAAGCAAAGTCGGAGACATTCAAAGATACGTATGAGCAATTAGAAAGTAAAGAAGGACAGAAAAATATTTTCAGAATAGCGAAACAGAGGGATAAGAATAGGAGAGATATACAACATATTAAGAAGATCAAAGATGAGAATATTGGGCAAAGAAGAAGAGATTCGAGCAAGATTGAAAACATAGTACCACCACCTCATGAATGGAGAGAATGACATGGAGAGGAGACGACACCGTGACGTCATCCGTGTTCGTGGTTGTGACCGGTCGATGTACTCTATAATATTTCTCGTGGTTGCTTTACGTATATTTAAAAACGTCTTATTCATTTTGGCAAGCAATTCTTCTCCTCCCGCTTGTCACGTTTATGTAGCTTCATGGTTTAATGCAAGGCGTTGCTAGTTTTAAATCCCTCAACGACAAAGACATGAGCTGTTCCTAATTTAACCACAGTCGTTTTCGGAATTATCCGAAAACAAAACAACCAAACTAATAGTAACAATAAGTTGAATCAGACGATATAATATCACTGACATTGGGTCATATAAATGTATTTAAGCAACTTGTACTATTTCGGTTTGTAGATCACGATTATCACCAAAACAAAAATGATTTGGTTCGAATTATCATTATGTCATGATTGTCCATTGGCTTCCTGTCACCCTAATTAGATAGCTAATTGGACTGGTGAGTTTTATACATCACTCTCTTTTCATCTGTCTTTCCAAAATATGTATTTAGTATTGCCAGATCCATCCTTGTGGCAAATCTTCTTCGCCTCTAGACACGATTTGTAACTCAATCAAACTGCAGAATACATGACCCGAGAATCAGGATTAGGTCCAAATCCATTGTCTCCTTATTGTTCGGTGTTACTAAAGAAAAAATGAGTCACCTCCAAAGGATATAGAACAAGTCGGCATGTTTCAAAAAGGAAAAAGTAAAAGCCACTCCGCTATTGTGTGAGCTACACCGCATGCCTGTTTCTGAACATGTGAAATACAACACAACCAAATTGTCTATACGTGTGTTTATGGAATAGTTCCAGAGTACCTTCAGGATCCGCTCTCCTTATACACACAGTGCATACCTGTACGATCATCCAAAGGCGTCCTCCATCTAAATATCCCCAGATGTAGAGTATAACCCGGAGAACAAAGCTTCCAAGTTTGCTACCCAAAGATCTGGAACAGTCTGCTCAACGAAGATAAATCCTCACCAACTCTGGAAATATTCTTTTTAGAATATCGTTTTAGTTTTGGAGTGTAAACATTAGTGATGTGTATTTTATTTAATTTTGCATTTGCTGTGTAGTGCGCCGAGAGCCCTCTATCTAACGAGGAGTGATGCGTAATTAGAAGTGTTTAGCATTATTATTATTATTATTATTATTATTATTATTATTATTATTATTATTATTATTATTATTATTATTATTATTATTATTATTATTATTATTATTATTATTATTATTATTATTATTATTATTATTATTATAGGGCAGAGAAGTCGTGACGTCACACATTTCACTCTAGCGCTTCCAAACTCCCTGAAATTTGGAGAACTAGTAATGAATAGATATTTATACAGGATGTATAGGCAGATCTTTAGATTCGAGGACGTAAAAGATCGAGGATGGATGACCTTTACTTTCGACCAGCATATATTTAGAATTGAAAATAAGATGTAATCACCTTGAAACAAGAAGATCATAATGACACAAGGTATATCCAGTCCTCCGGAAGATTGGTTTTACAATTCCGATGAGATTGGAACCAGTTTTTGATAACACACTTCTGTTTTATATTGCCTCACAGGGTGATATGTGAAAGTAAAACGTAAAAGAACAGATCGTTCGAGAGACATTCCAAAAATTTCAACCGCGAGCGCTTTTCATTAATTTCTCTTAAGCAAAGCAATCAAAATGCAGTAAAAAAAGAAGTCGAAATCGTATTGGTAATGAAGAAACGCTGTTTAGATTAATTGAAAAATAATTATTTTTAAAGTGACAAGTTTTAAAAAGCAAAGTCACTCCTAACTACTTTGTTTAAAATAACCAGAAGTATAATAGGTGATTGCTCTAACAAACGCCCCTCCTCCTCACCCACCGTACCCCCTCTTCCTCCTTAGATCTTTAACGTTGATATGCATAGCATTGCATTTCATAACAAAGATCCAATAAATGAGCAGGAATAATTCTTGCGATAAATGCGTGTGATGAAATACAATTTTGATATTTATCAACTCGATTTGGCAACAGAAAACAAATTTCATCCAATCATCTTATAGTTGCTTTTGTTTTGATCGTAGTGACTTTGTACACCAAGAGGCTTTGAACCTTTGGTATTTCATTGCATTTAACCATCTTCATTGTATTTAAAGATAAAAATAAGTATTGAATTGTAAGCTTCAATTTATGAGACGAAGAGATATACTTTAGACGTTTCGGGTTTCCCCTTTATCAACAGAATTCGAAGAATGACACACTAAGTACGAATGAGATATGTGTGATTGGCGTAGTTAAGATAAAAAAAAACAACAAAAAGTGATTGGACAGGAAGATCGTATCGGCCATTTCCTGTCCTATAGAAAAAAATATCTCTCCATCTGGACAACATCTTTTTAGAAAATCACAATTACAAGATATCAGTTATTTCATCAACAAGCACCCTGTACCCGAATCCAATGCTGATGCATTCATAGCCTCACTGAGCTTGTCCTAACTTTCAACTCATTTGAATTCAACGGCCATTGTTTTCATCAAATCTCGGGAGTGGCCATGGGCATCAACATGGGTCCATCGTATGCCAATTTGTTCATGGGTCAACTCAAACAGCGTTTCTTCCCCAATACGACGGACACTACCCAGAATTTTTCAAAGGATATATCATAGATTGCATCGGCGGCACCAACATGACTAATCCCCAACTCAACCATTTCATCATGCCCTTAACATTTTCCATCCAGCTATTAAATTTACTCATCGACATCTCATTTAAACTAACCTGTGTATCGCTGTTACCCTGACCTCAAGTGGACTCAAGACGTCAATCCACTACAAGGAAACGGGGCAGCCACCGCTACCTTCTCTTCCCGTCTTCACATTCCACCAAATGGACGAATTAAATTCCAGTGTCACAGTTCCTCAGATAAAGACGAATCTGTCAGGATGATGAGGACTTCAGGGTGGAGAAGGATTAAATGCCTGACTTCTTCCGCAACCGCCAATGTCCTGAACATATATTGATACAAGAGGTCGACAAGGTACGTAACATCACTCGGAAGGCTGCCATAAGACCAGCTAACAATGAAAACAGCAAAGCAGGCAGACCCATCCTTGTCATCACAAGTCACCCACACAACAAGGGAGTCATCAAAATATTTAAAAGCCAATTGTCCTCAAATTATCCAGGAGTATGTAGACATCAGGGATACAGACGGGATCGCAATTAGAGGGGCATACTCGTTAGCAGTCGCATGACGATGGACATGGCTAAAAGTCAACGTAAGACACAGCATTGTGGACGTTGCAGATACAGTAAATGTCCACATTTACTCGTGGAAAACTCCAGCAATTTCCCAGATAAGAGTGTTGGACATCAGGCACGCCTTCACCTACACTGTTTGCAATTTGATCTACGCAATAATCCTCAAACATTGCCACAAGACATACGTGGGGGAAACGGGGAAAAGATTAAGCGACAGGTTTGGATAACAACTGCGGACCATCGAAAACGACGAGGACGAATCTGTCACCCATCACTTCAATGGGTTCAGTCATCGAGAATAGCAAGATATCCAAATCGCCTTCCGTAAGTTCTGCCACACAACTAAACAACATAGAAAATACAGAGAGGCAGAATTGATACTTCAACTTCACACACTGTCACCTCACGGCTTGAACTCGAGACTGGACCTCATTTAACTATTGTACAACCTTTATCTCTTGCGCCTCTGACTCCCCAAGCCACTCAACGTCTATATTTCACATTACACATGACTACTACTACTACTACTACTACTACTACTACTACTACTACTACTACTACTACTACTACTACTACTACTACTACTACTACTACTACTACTACTACTACTACTACTACTACTACTACTACGACGACGACTACTACTACTACTACTACTACTACTACTACTACTACTATACTACTACTATACTACTACTCTACTACTACTACTACTACTACTACTACTACTACTACTACTACAACTTCTACTACTACTACTACTACTACTACTACTACTACTACTACTACTACTACTACTACTACTACTACTACTACTACTACTGCGTAATAACAATAATAGTTATACAACTATCCCGAACTGTTTCTTATACTTTATTCTAATTCTGTCGCATCTATGTATGAGGCGTGGCAAGAAGGAAGGAACAAATGAAGTCAATTAATTTTCCAAAGACAGAAGTCATCTGGTGCCTCTTTTACCCTGTTATAGTCGGGTTAAAGTTCCTGGCAACTTGACAGATAGTAATACAGTTTTAAGTTTAAAGACATGGGTAGTAGAAGTGGTTGTATATGCGGCACGTTATATAGATGGATTGATCAGGTTCATACGATAAGTATTAATTCCCGTTAAACAGAAATACTTTAATATAAATCAACAGAACATCCTCACACTATAACACGCTAACAAATAATTAAACAAAAGAATAATAGTACATTTTAAAATTAATTAATGTTAGGCTATGGGTAAGTTAATTTTTGTTTCTTTACGTTCTGTTTGTCAATTATTTATTATTTTTCCTTATCTGTTTTGTAGAAGTTGTATGTGACTGGTGGTGACCTTCCTATGAATGTGGCGGTGATAAGGGTTGCATTTGCCTGTTTAATCCATGGGTGTGTGTCTTGGACATTCTTTTGTTGTTCCAGTGTGACACTTGAAACGTAGTTCCCGGATATCCTGATAGCTAGCTCCAGCTCTAGGTCATGCTCCAGCTGAATGTGTAACCAGATATGTCAATATATAGGAGCAAAACGTTGAGTAGCTGCAAAGCCTTGTTTTCCGTATGAGCAGTGATGTCGTAAGGATTTCCAATTAACAAACGCTTGACAACATCACTGTTCGTTTAATGTTATTAATAATTATTAATTAACGGGATACAGGTAGGTTAAATGGATGCGGAAGATAAGTAAACAATGGAAGCATGCGAATCAATACGTATAAATGCATAATATTCCTCTAGCGCATTAGCGACAGCACATTTGCAAATGTAATTAATGTGAATATAATTCATTCATTTTGAAGGCATACATATACAATAATATACACATATATAGATATAGAGAGTGGGTCAAATATGTTTGTTTATAAATAACGTGAGTTATGAATTTCTGCTATTTGATAGGTTGCTTCTACTTACGGCCCAGGCGAAACTTTATATTGATTATTCCTCACTACTCATACTGGTTTTAAATGGCATTAATTACCGCTATATGATTGATATGTATCCATACCCTCACCCACACATCTAAATATGATTTTAAGTTGATCACTATATCATGCTGGTTTTAGAGTGTTGGAATGAGAGAAAGGACGAGATTACGCTGGTTGATGGCTTATATAGGAATATGATCGTAGTTGAGTCAATCCCAGTAATAATTTTCCTGGATTCGTCAGTGCCACAATTTTACTGGTCATTTAGTCAAATCCAATCACATTTCGCGTATGCGTGTCCTGGCCGGTCAGTCAGGTAATAAAAGACGGCGGCATTGCGTAATCTTAATATACTTTTACTGTCGCTTTGCTCAGTCGGACGGGTCGAATAATTATGCTGGAATGTGGCATCTCTTGTCTCTCAGTTGGTTGTTGATTAATTCATAAATCGGCGTCCTTGTAAGTGTAAAAGTATGTAGGTCAGTCTTGGGTTATTAAATTATGTAGGCGATTCTGTAAGAAAATAATTTTGAGTTATCTAAAATCCTGGGACAGAAAGGAGGGATTTGAAACATATCACTACGAATTGCATTTAATCAATATTCCATTACTGACTTACTGACTTAGATGCCTTTCGCGTCTCGACTGAAAGATCGGGTCGCCTTGGCTGTTTCCAGTATTTCCTGTGTGAGGTGTCTCCAATATTGCCGGTTCTCTGCTAGGGTTCTCAGATTTTCAAGGTCCCCTGCCGTTATGAGACTAATGCTTTGTCCAAGTGTTGTGAGGTTTTTGTTTAGGATCACAGGGAGTGTTGTGATCGGTCTTCTTCTGAAAAGGTTCCCGTGTTTTTGGAAGTATCCCGACATGGCTTGGTTAGCTGGTATGTTTTTGTCCCTGCGTAGTATGTGACCGAAAAGTTGCCATCGTTGTTGTAAAATGTCAAGGGAGATTGGTCTTTCTTTTGTGATCTTATAGAGTGATTCATTTGAGATCTTTTTTGGGTATTTGATGTCCAGTACCCTTCTTAGCTGTGTGCGATGGAAGGCATCCAGGTGTTCTTCTTCGGATTTTGTCAACGCCCAAGTGCCGCAAGTTATACAGAAGTACCGGTTTTACAAGAGCTCGGTACAGTTTTAGTTTGGTTTTTCTCTTTATTTTGTCACCTCTAATCCATACATTGGTGAGTTTACTGAGTGCGGCGTTTGATAGCTGTTTTCTTCTTTGTACATCCTCGGTGTCTCCAATTAGTGAGCCGACTTTCTTTGTTCTTTTCCATTCCTCTTTGTTCCTCGATATTGTTGTAAATTCGGTTTTATTGGCATTGACGGAGGTTATATTTTCATGAGGGTATTTTGTATGATGTCTATATTTGCTGGTGTTGATCCAATAAAATCGACATCATCTGCATAGGCGATTTCTCTAGGGATTGCATTCTCATTATGAGTCGTTGGTTTTGGAATGACTTTTCGAACTTCTTTCAGAGCGTGTTCTAAGTATATTGTGAACAGAATCGGGCTCAGACTATCTCCTTGGGGGGTCCCGATGTTACTTTCGAACTGCGTCTGTTTTGTGGCCCTGTATATCCTTGGTTGTATCTTTGTGTTGCTGAGGAGAAATCGGATTATTCGGAGCTCGTCTTCGTCTACTATGTCTGTTAATATCTCCAAAAGTTTTCCTCTGTCGATCGTATCAAAGGCTGCGGACATATCGATTCCGGTTATTGCTCAGTGGATAGTCTTATGTTTCCATTTATTCACTGTGTGGAATCTTTAATTTTTACCTGATGTGGACTAATCTTAATAATGGAACTTTTAACTTAAGATCTATTAAAAGTAACATTCAAAAGGAACAACTGTGTCAAGATTTAGAAAGTTATAAAATCGATGTGTTGTGTTTACAAGAGACGAAGATCCAAGATGGCGTCGACCAAACAATAAATGGTCACAGACTGCTGTGCTTTGCTTCCAGTTCACCTCACTATGGTGGTGGATTTCTCATAAATAAAAACTGCAGGGATTTGACTAGTGACGAATGGAATGTTTCGGACAGAATATGTGTTCTTGAGCTTAAGTGTAAGATCAATTCAAGGAACCAGAATAACAATAACAAAGACGATCACGGTAAGAAGACTTTCACTATCTCAATCGTAAATGTTTACGCACCAACAAGTCAACGCGCAAAACAATACCCAGAGGAAACTGATAAATTTTACAAAGACCTAGACGATACACTGAACAAAATAGGAAACAAATCAATATTGATAATTGCTGGAGATTTTAATGCCAAAGTAGGAAAACGTCTCGACAGTGACACACTATGTTTAGGATCATACTCAAAAGGAAAACGTAACGATAACGGAGAAAAATTAGTCCAGTTCTGTGAACAGAGAAAACTTTTCATAACAAACGTGCTTTCAACCACCCATCAAGACACCAGAAACATGGGTAGGACAAAGGAAAGACCAAACCCAAGACAAAATGATAACAATACACAACCAAATAGACTATATCATATGTCGACACCGCCATAAACACTACTCAACCAACTCGCGATCATACGGTGGTACACTGCTAACATCCGATCACAAACTTGTAAAAACGAATTTCAACATAAATGTGTACAGACAACGAAGACAGAAAGATAAAACGGCAGTCAAAATAAACACGGCAAAAATAGTAAATGAGCGAGAATGTCGCATTCATTACCAATATGAAATTAACTCAAGTCTATGGAAAATAAAGCAAAACAGCAATCCAAACAATGAATGGAAAGAGACGCAAGCGGCAATGAAATATGCGGGGGAAGAAAGTGCAGGCTCTATTAATACAACTAAGAACAAACCAATCGAACGCCTAACATCGCTATTAACGATCTATCGCGGCAACAAAAAGAACTTAGGATCAGGATACAAAACACGAAAGACTCGGAAGAAATAATAAACCTGAAAACGGAACGAAACAAAATACTGCATTCAATTCGATCACTTACAATAAAACACAGAAACGAGGAATTAGACAAAAAAGTGGAAGACATAGAAAAGTCCAAAAATAACGCATCGTCTACGTTCAAAGCGACGAAATCTCTGAACCGAAAACCATTCGAGAACCCAAAACTAAAGGATAAATTTGGCAAACAGACAACAAATCCCAACGATATCCTTGACATTGTAACTGACCACTTCCAGCAGAAATTCACAAACAAGTCTCACAAATATCGCCCTTCTCAGGAAACCCTAGAGACCTAAACAACCGCATCACAACAACTGAAGTTAGAAATAGCATAAAGTGCCTAAACAATAACAGATCCCCAGGCGAAGATGAAATGCCCGCTGAATTGCTGAAATGCGGTACCTTCTCCCTGGATCTGAGCATTGCAAACATAATGAACAAAACATTCTCAACACACAAAGACTGGGACATAAACAGCGGTGTCCTAATTACAATACAAAAACCAGGAAAAACGAAAGGACCCGTAAACAACCTGCGCCCAATAACATTACTGAATACCATAAGAAAAACACTGTCAACTATTGTCCTCAACAGAATTAGACCGAAAATAGAAAAATATCTATCACATAGCCAAAGCGGGTTTCGCCAAGACCGAAGCACATCGGACGTTGTATGGACACATAAATGGTTGGCAGCAAAGGCACTCAAAGAAAACATATCCATTATAGTCTATGTTTATTATATTTTACACTCTATATTGCACGATAGATCCTCCTTTGTCGATGTTTTCTTGAATTACACACCTTTTATCAATATTAATTGTCATATTTTAATTCGTACTTCCTTACAATGGGACATTCTATTTCCTGTCCCATCATTGTTTTTACTTATTTACCTTAACTAGGGCATCCGTACATATCTCATTCGTCCATTCGTGTCTTGTTGATAAAGGGGAAACCCGAAACATCTACATTATTTATCCTCGTCTAATAAAGTGAAGATTACAATTCAATACTTATCTTTATTTTTTCCTTCGAGCTTCAAGCAGCAACATTTTCATTATTTCTTCATTTTATTTAGGAGAGCGATTTTACATTTCACGCTTCTGTTGACACACATTATTCACGTAACTGCAGCTCCCTGGAAAGGAACTAATCTTTTACTTCGCGAAGTCTCAGGTTTGAGAGTTTTAGCCAAGATGAGAGTGTTTAAATCGGTCGATTTATGAAGAACGACGCTTTTGGCCAAATTTTATAATTCGTGTCTTTCCAAAATACGGCGGTTAGATTAATTACATGCGTAGTTAACTTTTCTATTTCTATATTGCTACGCCCTTGTATGCGGCACAACCAGACGCATTCAATGAAGGAATATAGATAATCCGTCAAACTTGTGTCGGCTAAAGGAATCATATTAAAATCATGAATAATAATAATAATAATAATAATAATAATAATAATAATAATAATAATAATAATAGTAATAATAATAATAATAATAATAATAATAATAATAATAAATAATAATAATAATAGTAATAATAATAATAATAATAATAATAATAATAATAATAATAAATAATAATAATAATAATAATAATAAAAAAAATAATAGTAATAATGATAATAATAATAATAATAATAATAATAATAATAATAATAATAATAATAATAATAATAATAAAAATAATAATAATAACAATAATAATAATAACAATAATAATAATAACAATAATAATAATAATAATAATATTAATAATAATAATAATAATAATAATAATAATAATAATAATAATAATAATAATAATAATAATAATACTAATAATAATAACAATAATAATAATAATAATAATAATATACTTCATTCATCCAAAAAAATTGAAATTCGTTTACAGACGCGGCATGTAAAAAAATGTTTAAACACAAAGTTGAGAATCTATGCCGAAATTGTATATATATATATATATATATATATATATATATATATATATATATATATATATATATATATATGCAATGCACAAAAATGTAAAAATATACAACCAAGAACCTATAGCAACACTTTACATATTAATTTGATAAATTGAGATAGGCCATACCTCTGGCCTTTCGTCCGAACTTATGTGTGCATATTTAAAAGATAATATTTAATTTTAATCACAGATGTGCGTTAGAAATTCGAACACCATGTGGCAAAAATGAATTAAGGTGAAGTGTTGTCTTTGTTTTTATAGATATAAGGCAACGGCTCCTCAACTTAATATACTTGTGAAGGGGGTGATCGCCATCCTTCATAACTTTCTCCATTTTACTTAGACAAAATCTCTTGAACAGTTCTTCCACATTGGAAATTGGGTGAGTATAACTCCTGGCTTTATCAATTATCTGATCAATTTTCTTAATGTCGCAAATACTGGCTTTTCCACACCATGCTGTAATACAAAAAGTAATAACGGTCTCCAAAACGGATCTATAAAAAAGGGTGTGTAACGTTTGTCTATGTCAAATTCTGAAAGTTTCCGAATAAAATACATTCTTTTGTTAAGTTTAGAGAAAACGGCATCGGTTTGTAAATGCCACTGCATTTTGCCACTGCAAATTATTGTCAATTAAAATACCCAAATATTTGTAAACCGAAACTTGCTCAACAGCTTGATTGTTAATTTTTTAAGTCATGTAGTCCAATTTAGCAAACTAGGGGTTAATAATCTTGCCGAGAAAAAACTAAAAGAAAAATGCTATCGTCAATATATACACTTTCGACAAAAATCCCAGGTTCGATTACATTTAACTTCTTAAAGGGTAGAAGCAAAACAAAAAGAAAAAAAATAAGCTAACTTTGGCATTAAAAAACGCACAATTGTAGTATTTCTGTAAGATTACAACGACAAACACTTTTGTACTCTCGTCTGAAAAGTATTACATTTAGTACTAAAAAGTAATTTTATATAATGATGCATATGGCTTCCAGTTTTAAGGAAAGTGTTTATCGCGATGTCACTGAATGACCATCTTGATTTGTGAATGTATGGAGGAAATGTCCTCTGACCTAACTGCCAATTATGTGTTTTGTCATTGAATCTCAGAGACGGCAGTCGCTGATCAAGGGAAAAAGAATTGTTTGTAGAAAAATAAATAGGTGAGCAAAATTTTAACAGTAATATTATCAATCCACAAATTGTATTTACATGGTTGGCTAGGAAATTGTTTTTAATGACGAAACTTGAAGTAAGAAATGAATCACCTGCAGATACGAATACTTGTAGCTTGTAAAATGATTTGTGTATGACGCATGTAAAATTATGTTTGTTGATATATATTTAATTTCTTTCCCCTTTCCTAAGAACAAGGTGACGAACTGGGTGAATGAACTACTCTATAGTAGACTCTCATGCGTTTTGGCCTTTTTTCTTGCAGCAACAGAATTATTAACTACTACACCTTATGAGAAATAGACTACTACTGTTACTACTACAACTACTTTTTACTACTACTACTACTACTACTGCTACTACTACTACTACTACTACTACTACTACTACTACTACTACTACTACTACTACTACTACTACTACTACTACTGTTCATACTACTAAAACTACAACTCTACCTACCTACCTACCTACCTATCTATCTATCTATCTATCTATCTATCTATCTATCTATCTTCTATCTATCTATCTATCTATCTATCTATCTATCTATCTATCTATCTATCTATCTATCTATCTACTGATTATCCACCAATTCGTAGTCATCTACCTTCCTAGCTATCTCTCATTGTGTCCACTCATCCACTTTTTTATCCATTAATATACATATAGACCCAGCTATCACTCGGCTGTTTACTCGCCCTCTCTCACCTCCACCCCCCCCCCTTTTTTTCTCTCTCTCCTCCTCTCTCTCTCTCTCTCTCTCTCTCTCTCTCTCTCTCTCTCTCTCTCTTTCTTTCTTTCTTTCTTTGTCCCCCTCTCTCTCTTTCTCCCTCCCCTCTCTCTCTCTCTCTCTCTCTCTCTCTCTCTCTCTCTCTCTAATTCCCCCTCTCTACCGGTCCGCCTCAAACCAACCCCCCCCCCCCTTTTTTTTTAAATTTTCCTTTGTTGTTGTTTCGTTTGTTTGTTTGTGTTTTCTCTCTCTCTCTCTCTCTCTCTCTCTCTCTCTCTCTCTCTCTCTCTCTTCTCTCCCCTCTTTTCTATCCATCTACCTATCTATCTGTCTATCCATCTATCTATCTATCTATCTATTTATCGGTGTATTCCACTTTACTATCGCATCGCCACCCGTATTTCCTTCGCGAAGATTCGACCTTCGCTCATCCAACAACCCCCCCCCCCCCACCCACCTCCGCCGTGACCCTTTCACCTCGCCCCCTCCACCGCCCCTTACTGTTTCACTACAACTTTCTATTACTACTACTACTACTACTACTACTACTACTACTACAACTACTACTACTACTACTACTACAACTACTACTACTACAACACTACTACTACTACTACTACTACTACTACTACACTACTGCTACTACTACTACTACTACTACTCTTACTACTACTACTACTACTACTACTACTACTACTACTGCTGCTACTACTACTACTACTACCAATATGTCTTTTATCTTCCATATAGTCTGGAAAGTTCTGTTCCCTGACGCTGACCTTTGCTTATCAATTAGATCACCCCCCTGGGGCACCCTATCCTCTACCCACGCCACGCTAACATTTCATTCATACTGCAACCACCATTGAGTACAGACGATACAAGGTATTTTTCATTATATTTTATTTGTTTTCCACTTTTAATTGTGTATTGTTGTGCTGACGAAGGGTTTGTACCCGAAACGTCCATTGTCTGTTTTGTTCCCATACGAAGCCTTTCCATTTTCACTCTTTCGTTAGTATACTACTACTACTACTACTACTACTACTACTACTACTACTACTACTACTACTACTACTACTACTACTACTACTACTACTACTACTACTATTATTACTACTATTACTGGTTTTTTTTATATTTGTAAACATGGCAGTGTGCCCTTTAAGTGGGATCTATTCTTGAGCGGGCTGCCAGGTAATGTCGAAATGGGTGCATCGGTGGATTACTCGAGGATTTAAATATATGAACCAGTCCCTCTTGTCCTTTTTCTTTGGTGTTCCAGATCTTCGTTTCTCTCCATAATCCTCCTTTTTACTGGCGGTGAAACGACCTAATTAGAAATAGTGTCGCAAGCGCCGTAAAATCCCTACCCCCCCCCCCCCCCTCCCCCGTCTCCCGTCCCCGCTCTGAAAAAACAAACAAACCAAAACGAGCCAAACGTTAAACAGCAAACAAACAAATAAAAACAACAAGCTAGCAAAAGAGATTGCTCGTGGAATATTTTGTTCAATTTTACAACCAGTTTTCTTTGGTATGTTAAACCTCAATTCTACATCTTTCTTCCTGTTATTCTCCATTTACTGGCCCTGGAAGACCCAGACGTGTTCAAGCGTCGTAAAATCCCCCAAAACAAAACAACAACAGCAAACTAATTGAATTAATTCTGAAAATTAGATTGTTGTTTTTTCTCCTCTCTCTAATCGAATCCGTCAACTAAGGTATGGCGCCTGTTTCAGGCCTGCTGGGCTCAGGAAGTCGCCTTCCATATCGAGGAAATGAAACCAGAGGCATATATAAATACGGACCCATATATTTTATTAATATAGTTGATTATAAATATTTAGAACTGCGACCGAATTCAACCCACAAACCGCTTGTTACGACTGAAAATACTGTTATTGAGTTTATTGTAACCATCCATATTAACGGATTTCACCACCTGTTAGGAAAGGGAAATTACTCTAATGGTTTAGATGACGTCTAAAGAGAAAAAACTCCAAGCTGTTCATCGTCCCTTCTACCATCGTTGTATACACGTTAGATACAGAGGCGAATCGGGATCCTTGGACTTCGTTGGTCTTTTGCTGACGAATTTTTTGAACAGCTGTACTGGATCGATTGACTCAACGTTTCTATTTTCGTTCTGATTTGAGAATAATTATGGCCTTACTGTTCTATAATATGGTTTTGAATTATTTTCCTAGGTGCAAAATATCTCCAATGTCGACCCCTTCCAAATAATTCGCCATTCTCAGTTTTTTCTTCATCTGATAGTATGAAACATTTCACCAAATAAAAACAATTTATATTCATACCCACCAAAAGTATATTTTAGATGGCCAATCAGCAGTCTATTCAGCTTGTATTTAATCCAATAAAATGTGTGAAAATATTCTGCCATCGTTGAATAATTTTATTATTAAACGGGTTTGAAGCGTTATTCAACGGTTACATTTTTACTAAGAAATGCTAGGGTTTTCCAATGGGAAGGGTGGAATAATGTATTATTATTGGATATCAATTTGTCAAATGGTGAAATAGGATATTCAATTGCATTTTCAAATAAATTATAAAATGTTTTAGGCGGTTGACATTGTAAACACTTCACAATACTCTCATTACAAATTATTTCAAGTTAAAAGGAACAGAGAATAAATACGTCCGCATCTTCTACCTTGACGCAGGTGAGGAGGCTTGAGGCATATCGAGGGCAAAGGTGTAAATCCCCGTTGATCGTCACGAGACCATCCCGGATATCGAGCCAAGCAAACTATCTGAGCTGCTCGCCCGATATGTGACTAATGAAGATCCAACCTGGTGCTCGAATGGCCACCGCCATCCCGGGCGCCACACTACTTTGTCCATGGTGAGACACACCAAAGAGGATTTTCAATGGCGAAGCGGTCGGCCGCCTAGCCAAATACTACCGAATTGTGACACCATGGTCGTCGGCACGGTCGAGAAATAAGCGAACGTCCCTACACACCTTCAGCTGGAAAATGCGATATCGGGAATAGCGACCTGACGCATATATTATCCCTCAAAATCGAGAGCCAGAGTATGGCATAAAATGTGCTTTTGGGATCCGGACCGGAATTACGCGAAGACTGCACCGGAATGTGATGCAGACACAATTGCCAAGAATATAAAGAACCGTAGCAAACGGGTCTCTAATCTTTCTTTTGAGCGCGGTGTCCGCAAGGCGTACAGTACTATTTTGGACTCGCTACCTGCGGAGGACTCGGGCTGGACATCCCCGTTCAGTCCCCGAGAAGTGGGTGCAGTCATTAGCGATGTAAAGAACGGCAAAGCAGCAGGGATAGACGACGTATATCCCAATATGGTGACGCATCTGCTGGGCCCCAGGGCACGGGCCTGGCTGGCAGAGGCAATGTCTGACGTACTTGCACAAGTAAAGCTCCCACAAGTGTAGAATCACTCAAAGATAGTTGCCATCCTGAAGCCAGGGAAACTGGCGAAGGAGGCCGACATTTACAGACCCATATCTTTACTGTCTTTAAAAATTGTTGGAGCGAGTTCTATTAAACCGATTGGGGCCAGTCCTAGATGCTGCCCTGCCACCCGAGCAGGCGGGCTTCAGGGAAGGGAGGTGCACCACGGAACAGGTCATTCTCCTTACAGTGCATATTGAAGCAGGGTTCGAGAGGATACAGCAAACAAGTGCTGTATTTATAAACCTATCAGCGGCGTACAATACGGTCTGGTGCGAAGGATTAATGCTCAAACATGCAAAGATCATAAGGAGCAAAAAGACCTTGAAGTTGTTCTCTTCAATCTTAGGGGAAAGACAATTCCACGTCGTGCTGGGAGACGCTACGAGTAAAGTAAGGAAATTGAAGAATTGGGTCCCTCATGGTTTGGTACTAGCGCCAATGTTGTTTAACGTTTACGTTAGCGACATGCCGAACATTTCCTCCCTGAGGCTGGGATACGCGGACGACTGGGCACTTGTTACTCAAAGTAAAGTGTGGACCCGTCTCGAGAGCGTACTCTGCGAGGACGTCACCAGACTAAAATCCTACTTCGACAAGTGGTACCTGAAGATGAACACTTAAAAAACCGTGGCCACTGCATTCCACCTATGCAGTGCATGGCACACCCGCAAACTGAACGTCCTGGTTGGAGACCAGCCACTCCCATATCAGCCGCATCCAAAATACTTAGGGGTGACGCTGGACCGCAGCCTTACCTATGGGGTGCATCTCGAAAGAGTTTCCCGGAAGATAGAGAACGGCAATATTCTTCCGAGGAAGCTGTCGGGATCGACTTGGGGCGCTAACCAAGCACTCCCGAGAACGTCCGCCTTGGTACTATGCTATTCCACCGCGGAGTATTGCGCTCCAGTGTGGGGTAGAAGCAGAAACGTTGAGAAGGTTGATGTAAACTTCGCAATTCAATGCACATGTGTCAGGAACACTGGCAACAACGCCTAGAGAATGGGGCCCGATAATGGCAGCAATCCAGCCCCCGATGTCCGTAGGGAGACGATTACTGTAAACTGGCTAAATAAGATCCGAGAGAGAGGGAATGAGGATACCCCTCTGAAGCTCATTATGGACGACGCCCCCGTTTCGAACTGAAATAAGTCCCGGAAACCCTTGTACTCAGCTTCCCTGACTACAGACAGAGATGCATATACGAGATAGAAGTCGGTTTGGACGAATTCAATCCCTCGTGAGGGCGGGGACATACACTCCTCTAAGCTTGTTGAGAAGTTGCCAGGCTTCGATACCAGTAAGAGGAGACACTGGGTGAATCGGCTTCGTCAAGGAGCTACCTCACAGGCACAGCAAAGGCGCATCATCAGTGGAGACTTTCCACCTGTCCTGCATGTACCCGATTTGGGCAAGAACCCGAAACGGCAGAGTATCTAGTTGAACGACGTGTTGTGATGATGCTATTGGGCGGGTTCGCGACGGTGCACGAATTCGGACAGGACTTTGCTGATTGGGTCGATCGTCATAACATAGTAGTGTGGGAAACATAAGAAGCAGCAGCCATTTAGATGAACGGAATTATTATTATTATTATTATTATTATTATTATTATTATTATTATTATTATTATTATTATTATTATTATTATTATTATTATTATTATTATTATTATTATTATTATTCGGAGATTTTATTAGTTTTTATATTATAGATAGATAGAAACTCACAACACTGCCATCCGGAAATATAACGGACCAACACACAAAACTATGTGTAACCTTGAATGTTTGTAGTCTGGTTTATAATGTTTTGTGAGAATTACTCATAAACATGGATGGCAGAAAACATTAACAAAGACCTGAGTGACGTCAAGTTTCATTCTATCTATAACCAAGATGCGCAAGTCATCGAAGTAGGAGATTGAAATCCACACCAGAACATTAAGAGAAGCCCATAAAATGACATCCTGTATGTAACTGTTCATTGAGCTCTTTCGGGAATTTGACTTCACTATCATTGCCCTTTCTGCGTTGGGGTGTGTGGCATGTCGTCAACAATGCCTAAAATAATAGTATTAGTATATCTCACTGACTGAATCAACACGGTATTTTGGACGTGGTGTTTACATGCTAGAAAAAAACAACAAATAATATTCATAAATATCACGAACCTAAGGTTAAGTAAATAAAGATCGCTAACGTTTATTTAGACCAATATCCAGGAAGCGTGATCAAATCGCATTAAATTGGGAATATAGCCAATATCAACACGAAATATGGAGGACGAGACATTACGTCTGAGATGTAAGGCGATATTACTTTATTACAGAGTTAACAGTAATTATTTTACACCGATTGGAGAATTTGAGTAAAACAACTCTATCTACATAATGTACATTGTATATCAATAATCTTGTTTTACAAGACAAGCTGTTATTAGAGTTAATACGTTCACAACAGGATTCATTCCTTTGATCAGTGTCCTTAGTACGTATACATTGTTTCATAATTTATATCCAAGCTTTGAGGTGGATGTCTTTATTACTGTTTGTTGTATTGCAGTGAAAATATACTATTATATACACACGACCAAAGAAAATCAATTTCTGTCCGAATGTTATATCCATAATTTAAAATTATAAAATGCTCTTAAAGTTATATTTAAAAAATCAAACTACATCACGGATATAAAAAATTATTATACAGTAAGGTAGGAGGCCCGAATTTCGACACGGGTCCTAAAGTCGACACTCTTAGATTGCCTGCTTTAAAACTTATTTTTCACCGCCTAACTTTATGTTTTTGGACACTGAAACAATGATGCCATCTCCTGGGAGACGTCCCTCACACCCAACACCGTCCAGTCCTCACAAGAACTGGAATTAAGATTCCAATGATGAACACCTTGCCACAACCAAGATGGAATTTCAGAAAAGCAGACTGGAAAGCTTTTGGCCAAACAATTGACAAAACCTGCTTAAGGATTGAAGCTAAGGCCCAAAAACATTGGCAGATTTAACAAACTTGTTCTCTCCGCCGCAAAGAAAACCATCCCAAGAGGCTTCCGTAAGCAGTACATTCCATGTTGGAATGAACAGAGCAAACAACTAGTGAAAGAATATGAAGAGACAAATGACCAACAGATAGCAGATGAACTTCTAAATTCACTGCATGAAAACCGAAAAGAAAGATGGATCGAAGTAGTGTAAAACCTTGACCATCAAAAAGCTAAATCCTGAATCTCACCATACAAAAAAAGCATCACAAATTACTGCTGATGAAATCGCAAAAGAAATCAAGGAAAGAGGATATCATACACCAAATCAGCAATTTGAAAAAAGGAAAATGAAAAGAATATCAGAGCACTCTTAAAACTTTACCTGAACAAGGCATGTTTCTCATTGCCCCAATAACATCAGAAGAAATGATTGAATCAATAACGAAAATAAAAAATGGTAAAACTGCAGGAATAGATGGAATCTACCCCGATATGATCACCCACTTTGGACCAAAGGCAATTAACTGGCTGGCAAATGCCATGACAGACATCTTGGAAAAGCGAACATGCCCACAAAAACGGAAGCATGCAAAAGTAATTGCTATTCTAAAACCAGGCAAACCACCCACTGAACCATCCAGTTACAGACCAATATCCCTCCTATGTTGCTTATACAAACTCTTAGAAAGAATCATACTGGAACGAATCACCCCATACATTGACCCACATATACCGCCCCAACAGGCAGGCTTCCGACCACAAAGAGGAACGACAGAACAGGTCCTCGCCTTCACCTCCTACATTGAGTCAGGCTTTGAACAAAAAAAAGAAGACAGGTGCAGTCCTGATTGATCTATCAGCTGCTTATGACACCGTTTGGACCTGTGGATTAATGTTAAAGCTGGCAAAAATGATTCCTTGCAGAAAGACTCTGAAGCTGCTATCAAACATGATTGGCACAAAACAATTCCATGTTATGCTGGGGGGAGACAAAAGCAAAACAAGAAAGATAAAAAATGGAGTCCCACAAGGCTCAGTATTAGCACCAACACTTTTCAACGTATATATCAGCAACATGCCAAGCAGCCAATCACTAAAACTTGGCATACGGATGACTGGGCGTTGGCCTACCAATCAAACAACTGGAAAGAAATTGAAAAAGCTCTCAGTGAATAAACGACACAACTAAAAATATTTTTTGACAAATGGTATCTCAGAATGAATACCTCCAAATCAGTATCTACCACATTTCATCTCAACAACAGAGAGGCCAAAAAAGAAATCAACATCATAGCTGGAAATGCCAGACTGCCCTCAGACCACAACCCAAAATACCTAGGTGTCACGTTGGACAGACAATTAAACTACCGCAAACATCTTGAAGGAAACGCAAACAAGATCTCAAAAAGAAACTGTATCCTGAGGAACATCTACTTTGGCACTTTGTTATAGCGTGGGAGAATACTGCGCTCCAGTCTGGACGAGGAGCCCACATGCCAAACTGATTGATTTCAAGCTAAGAGAATCAATGAGGATCATAACAGGAAGCCTCAAGTCAACCCCAACCCAATGGCTCCCAACACTAAGTGGCATAGCACCGCCTGATATCAGAAGAAAAGAATTAAACCAAAGAATGCATGCCAAAATTGAGGAGGTCACTGACAGGGTCCCATTGAAGGAGGTCCTAGAAGAAGCCCCAACAACGTCAAGACTGAAATCAAGGAAACCTTTTAAAACTTCAAGACAACATTTCAACGTGAAAGAGGAATGGATGTCGATGTGGAACCAAGACTGCCCCAGGGGAGGCGACATCATATCCGACCCAACAGAAAGAACACCTGGCTTTCTCTGCAATAGCCGAAAATGCTGGGTCATCTCCAACCGCATTTTGACAGGACATGGTAGAACCGTAGCTAACATGCATAGATGGAATCTGAGAGAATCAGATGCATGCCGTCATTGCCAAGGAGGCCCTGAGACAATGGACCACATCGTCATCCACTGCCCAGTGACAAGCCTATCAGGAGGCTACGAGACAGCCTATAAGGCAGGAAAAGAATTTGAAGAATGGATTAAAAGATTCAAAATAGAGGTGTAGCCATTCGATACTACTAACCGCAGGAAAAAAATTCTTTCTGATTCGCTTACTTTCCATTTAGAGACGAATGAAAAATTTTGTTTTTTTCATGCGTAAACTTATGGTTCAGGAAATCTACATAAAACACCTGCCATTTTGTAAAATTTAAAGGGGTGGCCCTAATTTCGACAACCTCCGGGAAAAGTCGGTGATTTTAAGATTTAGAAACCTGATTTGTAAAAAATAAGTATCCTTTTATTCCTTTTACCTTTTCTTTTCGATCTATGTCGTATGTCTTGCATTTCAGTCTCGAATCTAATTAAAAATGACAAAAACACACTTTCTGCACACTGTCTAACTATAAGTGCAGATCTAATTTCAACACACTATTTCTGGTTAAATTTAGCAACACCTGCAGAGGCGGCACCTAAGCTATTAGAATTTCTGTTTATCAATGCATATCTGTAAATTTGAACCACCGCCTCTATTTGGTGTTATATCGGAATGAAACAAGCTCCAAATTTGAATTTAAAGGAAAAACTGACGACAAAACATCAAAAACTGAGCCTAATATCATCCTTCAGATCCAATCTGCCCATTGAGCCGGAGTTTATCCCGGTTTCTATAATGTGAAACAAACAATAGCAATGACTTGCTATCCTTTGGATAGGACACTACGATCATTGTTGGATGGACAGGGAGATTGGAAAAAATATCGACTGCACACGGGAAGAGATAAATTATAACCGCCGTGAGTATTTTTTAAAACTGTTAAGTACTGTTTAAATGATATCTATTGTTACACTATTTCAAACACTATTTCAAGCAAACCAAATTTATTTGCTAAGGTACGTCACTGAAAGCAACTTTGTTGTGAATTTATCCCCCACGGGAAAGAAAATCAACATATCATTACTATAAACATTTTAAAGTTATATTTTATTGCAAACAATGAAAGGATCAAAGGAATTCGGTCTTGTGAGAAAACTGTTTGGTCTATCACAATCGGTGTTCCAAATTCGTAATGTCACTTAAAATATAAACCAGCATGCAAAAAATAACGACATCACATTTCGTAACTTTGGACGAATTTACAATATTTCGTGTACACGGCACTTGGAACGGACCATATTAAACTAGACACATCCATTCTATTCATTGGGCCAAAACAATTAAATGAACTTTAGTGATTTCAACTTCAAAATCAATGTTTCACCCGGACATAAAACCGCATTAAGACAGAGGGTCATTAATATATCTGCTTACAGTTAAATTACAAAGAATCCGGTGTAAAATTATTTAATATTGTGGCCATTTGCACGTCTTCTGTGATTATACGATTGTATGCCTCATGGGGATTGGACTTAACACGAAGGTAACTTAGTTTCTGAATTTTCGCATAGAAGAGAACTTATGTTAATATGTTCCGGCATGATGTTGTTTTGTGATCGGTACACTTTATTATCTTGTGTGTGTGTGGGGGGGGGGGGGGGGGGAGACACACGTCAGATACAGAGGCGAATCGGGATCCCTGGACTTCGTTCGTCATATGCTGATGAATTTGTTGAACAGCTGTACTGGATCGATTGACTCAACGTTTCCGTTTTCGTTCTGATTTGAGAATAGTTTTGCCCTTACTCTTCTATAATCTGATTTTACAGTATATTTCTGATTGCAAAAATTACTCAAAATATCCTCAATGTCGATGCCTTCCCAAAGATTCGCCATTCTCATTCTGTCTTGTTTTCTTCGTCTTCTAGTATGTTGATCAAAATAAAAACAATTTGTTCGTTTTAATACGCAACAAAAGATTATTTTTAATAACCAATCAGCTGTCTTTTAAAACCATATTTTAAGCAAATAAATTTATCAAAAATATTCCATAATCGTTGAATATCTTTTTTTAAATTCAACGTCTCCAAAGCATTACTCAACGATTGCATATATATTAATGAATAATAGGCATTTCCAATGTGAGAGGAGGAATAACATAGCAGCATTCAAGGTTTCTTTGTTTGTTTTTTTAATGAGATAATTTACCGTGTCAAATAACTTGCGACTATTTTTTGTTGTTGTTGATTTACATTCTTCTTTCAATGTATTCTTGTTTTCGTAATGTGTTTTAGTGGTGTAAATCAATGAAGGCACAATGACATTGAAGGAGCCTATTTACTAATTGTAAATGTGTTCAAGCCGTGTGTGAATGAGATTGATTTGATTCTTTTAAATCCCACTGAGAATAGATTATTGTGTTCCTCCAAATCAATTTGACGATCATAATATAATGTTAATGGGTTGATGTACACCTAGAGCAATGATTTTATTATTATTATTATTCTCTCTCTCTCTCTCTCTCTCTCTCTCTCTCTCTCTCTCTCTTTCTCTCTCAGTAGTAACTTCGATTCGCCATTTGTATTTTTCTACATCTGCTTTAATGACAATTTGACACTAAATCAAATTAAGAATAAAGTTGGATTTATATTCATGCGCACCAAAATATTATTTTTAATCGCCAATCAGCTGTTTTTAACATCATATTTTAAATCAATAAAATGTGCGCAAATATTCTGTAACCGTTAAATTAGAGTATAAGAACTAATTTATTCTACCCCTCAGGCGATTCATATTTCGTCATCTTGAATAAAGGTATATTTGATAATATTCAAATGATACTTATTTTTAAAGAATCTGATTTTTACTGAAATTTACGCTTGATAATCTGACGTCACAAATGTTTATTGTAAATATGATATCATTACACGTTACTATTTAGAATTATAGTTTGGGTTGGAATAATAGTTTTTAAACGATTTTCTCGATCAAATTAATAACGGTTTAGTTTACACATAATTTTCTGTGTTGGTTCTATTCGCCAAGCAGTAAAACAGTGGGTGTTTTACTTTGACACATATCATCGATAGTAAAAACCTGTGTAGTTTTCCATGTTTACCAATCACTGCCATATTTTTTTTTAAAGATTATGATGACTGTCCGAGAGGCGTGGTTGTCAGGGTGTCTTTTATGAAACGGACTCGGATACTTACAAGTGTCCACTCATATGGGGGCCCTGTGTCTTTCTATGCTTTGTGTAAATTGTGAGTTGTATTCACTCTTAGAAAGTTTTAAGTACTATGAATTATGTTTTTCGTGTGAGCTGACTTCATTATAATAATGTTCACTGTGTTGGACATAATATAGGGGGTTAATCGATGACAAATACATGCCCCAAGTAAGTGAACGTATGTGTCTTTCCTCTTTTAGAAAAAATGAAGGAACGAAGTTGATGTCACTGCCCTTTGTTATTGTTTATAACTAGCTATTTTTTATGATTAGTTCTCACTAATTTATATCAATCAGACTATAGATGGTATGAGCTTGGTTAGGAAGCTCACAATATTGCCATCCGGAAGTATAACGGACCAACACAAAAAAAATAATGTGTAACCTTGAGCGTTTATAGTCTGGTTAATACAGTGTAGTGAGAATTACTCATAAACACAGATAGCAAAAAGCAATAACAAACACCTGAGTGACGTCAACTTCGTACTATCAAAAAGCGTTCAAGGTTATAGATTGTATGCGCTTGGCTAAGAAGCTCATAACATTGCCATCCGGAAGTATAGATAGTATGCAGATGACGTCACTCAGGCCTTTGTTATTGTTTTTGCCATCCGCGTTTGTGAGTTGTTCTCACTAAACTGTATTAACCAGACTATAAAAGTTCATGGTTACACAGAGTTTGTGTGTTGGTCCGTTATACTTCCGGATGGCAATGTTGTGAACTCCTTGGCCAAGCGCATTCTATCTATAACAGACCAACCCACAAAACTGTGTGTTTCCATGAACGTTTAAAGTCGGGTTAATACAGTTCAGTGAGCATTACTCATAAACGCGGATGGCAAAAAACAATAACAAAGACCTGCGTGAGGTCATCTTCGAATTATCTATAGATAGAATGCGCTTGGCCAAGGAGTTCACAACATTGCCATTGTATAACGGACCAACACACAAACTCTGTGTAACCATGAACGTTTATAGTCAGGTTAATACAGTTTAGTGAGAACAACTCACAAACGCGGATGGCAAAAACAATAACAAAGGCCTGAGTGACGTCATCTTCGAACTATCTATACATGGTTTGTGTGTTAGAACGCTGGTGGTTTTTTTTTTTTTTTTTTTTTTTTTAAATAAATCCAATAAACTTTTTGTGTATTGGTACGATTGATAGAGCGGGCAGAAATGGCGTATATCTATCATCAATACTTCAATGCCATGTTTACCGGCTCGACATTGAAAACCCACACACGGAAGGAGCCTTTTAGTGTCATGTCTCGATATTATCATTATAGTCAGTGGTTATACGATTAGACATCTTGGTTGAAAATATGACACAATTCATTGTTGATGTTTTAATCATAATATATTATTATTATTGAAGAGAAGGGCCTTGTATAGATAGTTCGAAGATGACGTCACTCAGGTCTTTGTTATTGTTTTTTGCCATCCGCTTTTATGAGTAATGCTCACTGAACTGTATTAACCTGACTATAAACGTTCATGGATACACACAGTTTTGTGTGTTGGTCCGTTATACTTCCGGATGGCAATGTTATGAGCTTCTTAGCCAAGCGCATACTATCAATAAGGGATATTCATTTTTTGTGCTTTGTTTCAATTCTTTTCATTTCAGAATTAAATTATTTTGCGAGTTGTACACATCACTTACCAATAGGATTCAATAGTCTTATGTCACGTATGCCCAGCAACCAGCAGCTTGGTTCTAAACAAAGAAAATCATTAATTGTCATTCTTCATGCTGGCCTAGAACATTTTCACATGTCATGTAATCAGAATGTATACAAGTCAAAACATGATCAGAATTATAATTATTTTCTCCTCTGGTTACACTGATATGCCCGTCGGAGAAGTATTTCATATGGCGGTGATGGAGGTAATGGTGTCCGCCATTGTTCCGATTGTTAAGAACCAGTCACTATGCATCATTACTATGACGTCACGAGTATTGAACCCTATTGAATAAAACATTTTATTCGTTACAAGGTCAAAGAATGTATATTTTGCTTTACTGCCCTCAACGCAATTCCAGAATATAAAAAAACAAGTAACTTGACCAGCCGTCGTATTTATCAGTCTACCTTGTCAGCCTTTTTTAGATCAGCTTTCAATTTAGATCCCTGACAAGTAAGTTCTTTTGTCGTCTCTCTGTCCTTTCACACAGAAGACAATTATCATCAGTAAGGGGCGACATACCTCCCTCTCTTACGGTTCAATACACCTCGAAAGTCACCCGGAGAACAAACGATTACTAGGTTGTATATTGAATCATAAAGTGGCATAACTGATTTGGTATCCGAATGTACTGGTAAATTGTTATGATTTGAGTAAGAATAAATGCCTGCATTGAGAACAACGATCTGGACACGTCTGTATGAAACGGCGCCATACAAAGCAAACAATAAAATTACAAGAAAATTAACCATCCCAGAACTGGGGTATCATTGAGAACAATGAGTTTTGGTTCATAAACCCCCCCCCCCCCCCAAAAAAAAAAAGATTAAAATCTATTACTTTTGACTTAATCCTCAATTCCAACATGAAACCCACCACAGTGGGTTGCATATATATCTTTTCCCAGCGTGATGATAGACGAAACAAAAGAGCACCGCTTTTGTAAAACTTCAAGCAATCTTAAATTGGCAAGCTGTTAAAATTAGAAAATCTTATTTAGTCTGCAGTAGCTTGTAACTGAACACCCCTTGAATTTGATTACAAGACGAGTAACCGTACCGTTGATCGATCACACAACTCGGATAACCAGTTAACTGCGGGTCTCTTGAAAAACACGTATTTGAACATTTGGCCAGAAAATCTTTATTTATGTGTTTTTCAAGAGTCCGGCAGTTGACTAGTTAAAAAGAAAATGATGGTCATCACATACAATCAGTAAGTCTAAAATTTAAGAGGTCTCAGGTTTGGAGTAATCCAACATATCAATAGATCTTTTCTTATATTTCCTTTTAAAGGGCTAGCTAGGATAGCCTTATACCGGAGATAGTTATTAGTACCTCGCTTTATTCACAACGTGACATTAATAATTAATCTTTTTTTTTTTTACAAGTCTCTGTAGATAATTCCTAATAAATGAGTTGATAAATGAGTACATTCACATATAAAAAGATGGGTGCAATATAATTAGGTAATGGAAATGGTCTGATCAAATTGAGAAAAAATAGTTTGATAAGTAAACAGCAGAAAACACGTTGTTTTTGCTATTTATTTATTTAATGTTTCTTTTTTGTAATTACCTTGCAAAGCAGAAACAAGATATTTCTTAACTCAAAACACCTAGTCTTAACGGAGTCTAAATTCTTTATTCACTGTAATGTAAAGGATTTAGGATGAAGCAATTTTAAAACATAATGGTCATGATTCCTTTACGGTGTTAGGTGTTTCGTAGACAATGGAAAAGCTAAAACCCAGAGCCGTGAATTCCTAAGTGTCTAATTCTTCCTATTCTACGCTTGACGAGTTTTAAATGAGCGGTCCATAGGTGAAGTCATGAATATTTGATATACCACGGGATGATTTGAATGATGTACTTTGTATTATATCCTCTACATTATTGAGGAACACGACATGTCCGACAACGTCTATAATTTTGAGTACGCCTATGTGGTCTAGTGGTAGGACACGACCACGTATCGGATTGTCCTGGGCTCTAGTCCCGAGCGGCGCATAGTTCAGTCCTCAAGAAGTCGGGGAGAGCAGCTCAAGATAGCCATAGAGTTTGAACCACTTTTTGTTTTGAGTGGTGGATAGTTCAGACAGTAGAGCCACGCTTTCCCCGGCCAGGCGGAGTTGTCGTACCAGTAAGGTCGCGGGTTTCGAGCACCGATTGCCGCCGCGAAATTTGTATTCTCTATTGTCTTCTGGCACTTTCCTATTCACTTCACTTCTTGTTATTATCAACATAAGTGCCTGCTCCACACACATTTCTGAATAAATGTTTGCCCCAAATACCTGAGCTTACTCAATGTCTCAATCGTTTCTATGTTGTATGTTTGTGTTGAGAATATAGCCATTAAGCTTAAATGCTGGCTAACAAATTTATCGACGTATGTGAGTGTTGAACCCATGACATCAAGAAGTCGGGGAGAGCGGCTCAAGATAGACATAGGGTTTGAAACCACTTTTTTGGAGTGGTGGGTAGCTCAGAAAGTGGAGTCACGCTCTGCCCGCTATTACCTTGGATACAGGCTCTTTAATAACATTCTCTCACCGTACTCAAGTGTAAACTGTTAACAACATTGTTTCTGCCCCGATAAAAATTGCAATATTGCCTAACAGGCGTCATGTCCCGTCCTACATATTAAATTTTGCTGTTGGCTAGGGACGACTTGTAAAGCACTTTGAGCACATTTAGTAGATATTGCGCTATATAAAAGCTCAAATTCTGTTGGGTTTATTTATTTATTTAGTTGTGTGTATTTATTTATTTATTTATTTATTTATTTATTTATTTATTTATTTTAATGCATTTCGGTCCCTTGATCAGTGACTTGAGTAACACCACTGAGTCTTTGTTATTGTTTTTAGCTTGTCATTTTTATGAGTAATTTTCACTAAATTGTATCAATCAGACTACAAACTTTTTACGTTACATATGATATAGTCATATATGTTTTTTTTATGGTGATTGTTTTTTTCTGATTATTCTCAGCTGTCCCTCTATCAAAAGTTCTAAAAATGTGTGTCAACCAAACTGAATATAGATATTGGACCGTATATATGTTATATCAAACAAATTTCATTTTTAAGACCCTTTAAAACAACTCTAAAACCGCTGTCATAAAATTAGAGATTTTACACTTTTAAATATATAAACAAGTTACGCACCACAAAGTTTGAGATGAATTTATCGTTTTTCCAAATAAATCTCGTGCTAACACGGTAGTTCACGCCATCTGAATAATGAAAGACTAATTCGCTTTAACTGTCAAAGCTTACCACATAATAGTTTGCATTAAATTTTGAATTAATTATGTATGGCGTATTATCTACACCATATTATCGTAATTACCAAAGATGGTATGAAATATCTAGCCTTATATCAATTGAAATAGTGATTGTATACTCATTATTGTCAGATTAACAACGAATGCTGTTAATATAACTTTGAAAAATCACGTCTATGCATGAACGTTTCACAGAGCCTTTAAAGGTTTTTAAAACATACTACATACGATACAACACGATTCAATAGAGCAGTAAAGTTAGGTGCCCCAAACGTAAACAATAACAAGTTGCTAGTGATTTCCGTTAGGGACCGGAATAATTTACGCACAATATAGGTCTCCCAATTTTGTAGTTTAAGTTGTAGGCAATACACTTTCAGTATTGAAAATATGTTTACATAAAATCTAACAGTTGCAGAAATAATAATATAAGGCTAAATTATTATGAAAATCAGGCTCCGAATAATTCTCGTTTTGTTCACACCAGCGCAATAATTTGCTCTGGTCTAAAAATAGATAGACTGTAACTTTTGATAAATTTTAGAAAATTTTACCTTTTGTTCCATAAAATATCCATATCTAGACATTATTTGATGCATGATCGAGTATTTATGAATATGTGTTTCTTTTGCCACCTAACAGCCAAATTTTAAAGGTTATTTTTTTCTATTATTTACATTGGAACGTGAGCTGTCAAGACAGGAACATGTGGTTTGCCACGTGCTTCTCGACCTTTGTTTACGTTTGGGGCACCTAACTTTACTGCTCTATACGAAATCTCTTTCGGTTCCACTTTCGTAAGCTGCGAAAATAAGTATTCTCATCAATAAGCCATTAAAAGGACGGCTATGGAATTGGAAGTTCACAATCAACAATGAGAAGAGGTTTATCAAAATTACGACAGAGAGCACCAGTGTGGAACGAAGTGGTAGGTAAAGGATCCAAGACAACTTTGATATTGATATCATCCAAAGATCTAAGGAGCTGGGTGAACGTAAACATACATCCGACAAAATAGTGGACGTCGGGGCAGAAAAAGGCCCGTGGGTTCTGAATAGTAGATCATTGTTATTCTTGCAGGTGGTGAAGGTACTGGGTATTTAAAAGAATGCCATGTCCTATTCTTTTCTTCTCTGAATCATCTGGAAGCTATAGAATATCATTCGTGAGTCAATGCAAAGGTGGTTGAAGACTGGTTAGATACCGTTTGCTGCCTTCCCTCGAAGCACCCAGCAGTTTGTATTAGACAACGTACATTTCGGTGACCCATGATCGATTCAAGGCTCAAACTTTTGCAAATATAAAAGCTGACATGATTTCATGGTTTCAATCAGGCAGGACTACATATTCTGACCATTTCTCAAAGAGCTAACTCTTCTCCTTAGTAACATGAAATGAACCAGAAACAGTTTTCAAAGCAGAGTGTCTAATCAGAGAGTTTTGATACGAGGTTGCCTGACTTCCCCCATATCACTGTGACCGCAATCAAATCGAGGTCACTGGCCTAAGTAGAGGGAAAGATTGAGTGGAGGAACACCAAATTTACTCTCACCGACGAGTCATTAACTGCTATTATAACAAGGAAGACTGGGAAAAGGCATGCTCCAACCTTCGCAAACTGGAGGAAATTTACATTTCATTGGATAGAGTGATGCTCGGAATCTTTCCGTTGTCGTTCCATTTCATCTTTTCATCATCCTCGTCATAAGAATGTGTCCAGCAATTCTTGGTAGATGTTGTTGTTGTAGATGTTATTGTTGAACACATGTACATATTTTTATCATGAATTGATGACTTTCTACTTTTGACCAGTCTACATTAAATGTATGTAATCCTCTTTGGCATAAACACAAGCTATTATCAAAATTGTGCAATCAAAATAATGTTGGAAGTGCATGATATTCACTTGTGTTTGTTTTCATCAATAGACAGTCATAAAATGTAGATGTCTGATAGTTAACAATTCCCATTTGTTGCTTCAAATTCAAATACCGTATTTATGTTGATACGTTTCAATTAACTGAACGTTCCCTTTTAAACAAATTAATTCAAAATGGATAAGGGGAAAATTCATAATTTTGATAATGTAAATCATCTATCAATTCCGATTCTTACTTATTATCGATTTTAATATAGCTGTAATACGTTTATGTTCTGTGAGTTGGTCCATTGTAGATAGCCGCCTCTTCATGTGTTGCTAAATTTAACCGGAAAATGTGTTTTGAAACGACGTCACCCTCTTCATTTCACTTATGTTAAACAGTGTGTAGAAAGTGTGTTTTAGTCAACTTTTGATTAAATTCGGGACTGAAATGCAAGACAAACGACACAGAGCGAATATAAAAGGTATCTTGAATAAAATAAGTCAGACGTTTCCAAACCTCACACACACCACCTTTTCCTGGAGGTTGTGACAAGAGATGAAGTGAGTAGAAAAGTGCCAGAAGACAATAGAGAATAAAAAAAATATTCGCGTCGGTGGTGGGGTTTGTACCCGCGACCTTATTGGTACGACAACTCCGCCTGGCCGGTGAGAGCGTGACTCTACCGTATGAGCTATCAAAAATATTCGTATCAAACTCAGGTCATTCCTCTCTCTCTCTCTCTCTCTCTCTCTCTCTCTCTCTCTCTCTCTCTCACTGACTTCTGGAGACCGCGGGTTCGCCACACAACCATCGCGAAATTACCTGGTAGTACCATTTAGAATTATTGATTTATGTCGGGTTTTTTTCATCACAAACCTATGTATGTAATGCATTATGTATGAATTTCTTTGGGGTCCCGTAACAACCTCCAATTGTCCAGTGTCAGTCGAGTACACGATGACTTCGGCCTCCGGTGTCTGTTCGCACAGAGATGCGTCCCTTAAGAATACAATGAACCAATTTTATCAGCTAACGCTTGCATTAGATTATTTTCCCTGTGTTATTTATAAAAGAGGGCATGTTTTTGTCAACAAATATATTAATATTAAGGGAAAATCGTCTTTGAAACTTTACGCAGAGCTAACTATTTAGAAAAAACATGACCCAGATTTTTTTCATAATGAGATTCAAATGACCCGAACTATGCTAGAATTCACCCTTAGACTTGTCATGCGCATTCAATTTGTTTACACATTGCTTAGCAGCAGACTCAAGTTTTCAATGTCCAAGGAAACTCAGATTGTGATCCCTCTGCTCGTTTTGGACTGTCGGCCAGCGCAATATTTTTGAGTATCAAAGCAATACAATGAGAATGAGGTGTGAATAATGTTTCATCTCATTCACGTTGGGAAATAAAATAAATATATAAAATCTCCACCGAAATGGGTGGGTTTAGGAATCGCTCACGGCAGCCTACTTGATTTAAACTTATTTTACGAAGTTTACTATCTAGCTTTATCATCTATGTTGAATCAAAGTGCTGAAAGAGAAAGATTGAAGCTTTTTTATACCCGAAACGACGTCACAAACACACACACACACACATACACACACACACACACACACACACAGGCAGAAACAACAGACCACAGGGACTCACAATGCTTCACGGAAATAAAACAGTTCACAACACAGCTGGGAAAAACAACAATCCAGAACACACAACAAATTATAATACGTTCCCTCCAGAGGAGAGCCAATTCGAGTTTCTCTATCTATTTCTTCCCTTTTATATACTATTTCTACAACTACTACTACTACTGTGCGGCTGTGTGGTCTTGTGGTATGACACTCGCTTTCGGATCGGAGGTACCTGGGTTCGAGCCTCGCTCGGCACATAGTTGAGTCCTTGGAAAAGGCTCTTTACTCACATTCTCTCACCGTACTCAGGTGTAAAATGAATACCTGGCCGTTAACAGCATTGCCTCTGTCCGAAAAAAAAATTATAATATCGCCTAACAGGCGTCATGTCCCGTCCTACATGTTAAGTGTTGCTGTTGGCTGGGGACCCCTTGTAAAGCGCTTTGAGCACGTTTAGTGGATATTGCTCTAGATAAAAGCTCAATTTTATTTACTACTACTGCTATCACTACCAAAATGTATTGTCTTGGGGTATGACACTCGCCTTCGGATTGGAAGGTCCAGGGTTTGACTCCCACTCCCTCCCTGGGTAGTGCATTTGGTTGTCTTTGAAAAAGGCTCCTTATTCAAATTCTCTCAACTTACTCATGTTAAAACGAGTACATGGCGGTTAACAGCGTTATCTCTGTACGAAAAATTGACAGGCATCATTTTTCGTCCTACACGCTAGGTGCTGTTTTTGACTGAGGACCCCCTGTAAATTGCTTTACTTTGAGCGCGTTCAGTAGATATTGCTCTTTATAAAAGCTCTTTTTTTCTTTTTTTTTAAAACCTATTTCTACTGGTGGTGGTGGTGCTACGACGGCAGCGGTTGTTGCTGCTGCTACCACTACTATTGTAACACTACCAATGCTACTACCACTACTATATTATAGCCACTGCTACTACCACTAATGGCTTGTTTGTCTCAGCGGCACAGTGTCTCGTCTTGTCACAAAGGTCAAGCAATGCTAAGTGTGATCAGTGGTTGGATAGGTGACAGTGCTATTGAAGAATATTGCTCCCGACGTTACACACATTACCCCCTCAATTTACTGTGAATGAGTATCGACTTCAGGCAGTGACGGATTGTGTATGAATTTTAGTGCTTAAAGGAAGTCAAACACTCGATTGGTACTGTATGAAAAGGGTATGTGGTTCCAAACAGCCTATTGGAGTCTCACCCACCATCTGCATCTGAGGGCCATTATATATATATAGAACGCAAATTGTCACTCACATTTTTTGTGGCCGAGACGATTCGGCCACAAAAAATGTGAGTGACAATTTGCATTCTATATTAGCTCTAACCATCATTATCGAGCACTTTCGTACCTACGAGTACCCACCAACACTCATATATATGGCTTGTTAAATCCAAAAAAAATATTAAAAAACATATTCCAAGTTTATACATATCACTTTTATTGTCATTTCATTTATAATGCGCATACTGATAATCACAAAATCTATAGATTAGATGTATTTCCACTACAGGTATGTTTGTATTCTCATCCTGTGAAGAGAAGGGGGAAAAGGAAAATTGATACTTATCACTGAAACTGTATGGTCCCATTTTTAAAAGTGTGATTAAATGCCTCCAGAAAAAGCTTTGTTCAATAAATCATCTTTAAAAAAAAAGAAGAAACGTTTGTCTTTCTTTTATCAATTTGTTATCAAATTTAATGAACCTATTTCTCTGCTCTATGGCTGCATCAGATAATTTTCAAACGAAATAAAGGAAATTTATGCATTCAGAATCAATTAATTTGAAATTTTATACCAACTTTACCGTGCAAGTTGAAATCAAGATAATTTGCAATTAACTTGATTTATATTGCCAGAAACATGTTGCAAACTATCAAACTGATATAATCTGAAGGAATAATATGTATCTACAATTATACCTATTCCTCTTGAGATATATACCTTGAATATCCGGTACATAAACATTGAGGCTAACAGTCTCAATTCATGTTTAAAGCTTCTCATTTCCCTCCTTCAGGCTGCTTCCTGTGCAGTCTCCATGACACATTTTAGATTTGGTTTCTGTAATTAATTTTTTTAAACCAAAAAGTTGTTTTACTATATAAAGTAATTTTTCATATATTAAAAACAAGAAAACAAAACATATTACATTTAGTGAAATATGTACAACAAATGGTAGATTATATTATATTTTCAATAGCAACTGTACCATTACATGGTCAAAAGACCAATCTATCAAATTATACTAATATTACAAATCAGCTACAATTAGAGTTTTATCAGCACTCTTATCCTGCCTATTGATAGATGTGAACAAGAAAGAAAAGAATAAAATATATTTAATATAGAAAATGTTGGCAATTATAGGGTATATATTGTAACAAAAGATATTATTGCAAAATTTCTTCATATTCAAAACCAAAAAGCAATTTTTTGGCATATTTTCTTGACTTCCCTATGTAAAAGTATAATATAAGCAACACTGGAAATATGAATCATTGTATAAAGAGACAGGAGCCAATACCAATGACATGGAGTGATAGCTGTCTAAATTTAGATCATCTAAGGATCTTCATAATAAGGCTTTTAACTTGTACTAGCATTAGAAAAAAAGTTAAATAGAATCTTTAAAAATTACAGCAAGATTTAAAAATTTGAAAACGCTTAAAAGCATAATAAGGTTCTGTTCTCTCTGCTCAATATTCTACACAATGGATCAATAGGCTAGGTTAATATCTACAGCTGAAATATTGTATAAATACTATAGAATATTTCTTTTTAATATTGAGAAATTTTATAAGATACAGTAAAGTTGAAAGCTATTTTGATAATCTTGAAGGTAAGGCTCAATGATAATAAGAACAACGCCAATATTAATAATAATAATAATAATAATAATAATAATAATAATAATGAAATAATAATGATGATAATAATAATAATAATAAGAATAGTAATAATAATAATAATAATAATAATAATAATAATAATAATAATAATAATATAATAATGATAATA
>NC_088360.1:66339488-66344488 GCF_034508935.2 Berghia stephanieae | reverse complement strand
ATCCTTCCGGATGACAATGTTGTGAGCTTTTTAGCAAAGCGCATACTATCTATAGAAGGGACACAGTTGACTTCATTGAGCTCGTTGTTATTGGTTTTTGATAGCCATTTTAATAAGCACTACTCACTAAATTCTTTATTTAAAAACTAAAATTTTAAGCTAAACTCAGAGCTTCAATGTATGTATGAGTTTATGTGTTCTAAATTAGGATTATGTGAGTTTATGCTTTCATTTGTGGTATGGAGAAAAGAACATTATACAAGATTGCTGGTACTAGATACATCTCACCCATTAGCTAATATAACAATATGTCTAAAATTAGATCATAGGTTTTGATTGATTAAACATTGCCAGTTAATGACTGCCCCTCAACTGTCGGTCAAACGTCTTATATTATCAAAATCGTGATTGATTAGGAAGTGACAGAGTGCGAGCAAGGCGTCAATGCACGCCAAACTGAAGCAAGTCTTACAAGGATTCGTACTTGAATAGATTTCCAATCACGATGATTACCCCAGATCAAATTACTTGCCAAATAATGGCAAATGTCATTTTTAGCCATCTCAACCCTTGTGCTTTCGAGTTAACTTCCTACGTCACAAAAATCAATTGATGTAATACTCAACATTAGATGATTAACAGGTATTCTCTAAACACCTTAAAATTACCATAAATGTACATGTTCATTAAAATGTAATACTATACTCCCAGGACAACGAACGATTCTTTAGAGGTGCTTATACCTTTAGTCTTGAGAACATTAGCTTCATACCTTCAAAATGCTTAGAATATATTGAGGTGTTTATTAATGCAGATTCTTTAATGTCCCCTGAAGTCAACATCTATCTGAGAACTGTGATTGGGGAAGCTACGTGGATTAATATAACAAATAGACACTTCAGACCAACAATATTACGGAAATTCCCACGAATTATGTTTTAAAAGTATTAACTAACAATTTGACCGAAAAAAAAGTTCTAAATGGCATGCAAAACAATGGCCTTAATATTTAGTGCAATATGCATACTCTGAAGTTCCAAGGCCTCAACATTGTAAAAACATTTAATTAGGTCTTTATAACAACATAACATCTATTTTAGGCTATGCGCTCATGGGGTATGACACTTGCCTTTGGGAGGCGCATAGATGCGTTATTGAAAAAGGTTCTTTACTCACATTCTCTCACCGTGCTAAGGTGTAAAAGGAGTACCTGGTTGTTAACAGCGTTGTCTCTGTCGAAATAAAAGGTAATATCGCCTAAAGGTGTCATGTGTCGTCCTTAATATTAAGTGTTGAGATGGCTAGGGGCATGGTGGATATAGCGCTATATACGTGCTGAAGCTGAAAGGATTTGCTACCTCAGAGAGATAAGTCGGACTGGACAGCATCATTAAGTCCCAAAAAAAATAGATGGAGCAATTAGCATTGTTAACGGAAAAGCAGAAGGGTTAGACGGCATATATGGTGACGCATCTGGGCCCCGCGGCACAGGCATGGCTATGGGAGGCAATGACTGAAGTCTTTGCAAAATAAAAGTATTCAAAAGATGAGAAGCAGGAAAAGATGGTTGTGATCCTAACGCCAGCAAATCGTATGAGCAGGCGGACAGTAAGAGAACCGTATCACTACTGAGCTGCCTGTACAAACATCTCGAGCTTCAGCAGACGGACTTCAGTGCCGGGCACGTATATTGGAACATGTAATTTCCTTACAAAGCATATTGAAACTGGCTTTGGACGGAAGTTGCAAACAAGCGCTGTGTTAATACAACTATAGACGGCATATGATACGGTCTTGTGCGAAAGCTCGTGCAAAAAGCATGGTGCAAAAATATCTTAATGTTGTCCTCTTCTATACTAAGGGAAAGACAATTCCACGTCGCCCTAGGAGACAGTACGAGCAAAGTTAGGATACTGAGGAATTGGGTCCTTTGAGGATCTGTTGTTGTATCAATGTTCTTCAATGTCTACCGTAACGACATGCCGAATATTTCCCCCTTGAGGATGGGGTATACGGACGATAGAGCCTTCTTTACTTAAAGTAAGATCTGGACCTTTCTAGCAATCATACTCAGTGAGAATGTTAATATATTAAGCGCTATTTAGAAGTGATATATCTTACATTGACAAAACAAATTTTCAGTTTGATTAAAAAAAAACCAACTTAACTTGACATTGTAATGCAACATGAATGGAAGCTGTGAACTTAAAGACCTTTATTTTTAAAAATCTTGGCTTAGAGACAGTTAGAAAGCCAGGGGGTCACTGACAAGTTGGATGTCAGTATTATATTTTATCAGCATATTATAGGACTTCAAAATTTTCAGACCAAATTGAAAAGCGCGCTCTGTCCTAACAGCATGCCTTTTAACTGTGTTTTTATATCAGCTTATTAAGCTATTTCCATTCGGTAAAAAATCAGGAGTTGGATGTAAATCAAATCAATTCTGATTAGTCATTAATTGGACTTACCAGTGTGTTGTCCATGTTATTTCACGTATTCTGTTTTCTTATCATATTTTTGGTTTATAATAATACTAATTAACATTAGGTAGATTTACTAATCTTCATTATTTTTCAAGGCTATGCCTTTTAGTCTGACGCCCAGTTTATATGAAACTAGGTTTAATTGAGGGTTTGAGAGTTGCTAAGCATTAACCACTATGAATATTATCTGTGTTTAACCATTATTAACAGACTATGTATCATTTCCTGTTGCAATAAAACAAACATCCCTAACCATATTGAGTGGGATAATCTCATACTACGATTCCCGGATTACTTAACCCTATTTTCAAACTAAAATAGAAATTCCTATTTCCTGATTTGTGGTCCATTTGGCCCCATTGACTTGCAAAGAGAACAATTCTAGAAAGTCCTTTTTTTCTGATTCGGGGTCCATTTGGCCCCCATGACTTGCACATAGTAAAATACTAGAAAGTCCTATTTATTTCTTATTTGAGGGCCATTCAGTTAAATTCAGTTAAAATCATATTTTCTCATTAAATGTATATAGGTTTACATCATTTTGTTGTTTTTGTTGTGACATTATGCATCTATTTATTTAGTGAAATTGTCGTGTCAATATGATCCACAACTTACTGATTGATGGCATCCACCTTAATTGACTTTGGTGATTTTGTTTCCTGTTTGATGTCCAATATGATGAGCGCCAGTTTCAGTTACCTACTTTTCCATCAAATCTAATCAAGAAACACCCAAGTAAGTATTAACTCATTACTTTTGATGATTCGTATACTTATCCTATGTAACAAAAAATGAAGTGATAATATCATTAATTTTATGATTGTAGTACCAGCTAGAATGAATCGCCAAAATGAAATGATGAAACAATAATGGATAAATGAAAGTGCTAATACTAAAATTCAATTTAATGTTTCTTCCAAAACTTGCTTTACTTTCGTTTCTCGATTAGCTGTTCTTCTTGTGTGTACCTTACCTAACCAAACTACAGATGTGTTTGTAACTTTTTATGACAAGTGATTTATTTTCTTGTACCTTTATTCAATCTCCAGGTGAACTAAATTAGCTTGAATGTCTGCATTATATTCCAGTCTTATTGTAATGATATTATTGCTTTTGCATTTTTTAATTTGCTAACTAAATGATTTGTATGTGTTGTTTTTTTTTTTTAATTTTCAGTCATCCGTTGTGTGGTCTAAATTGTGTTACATTGGACCTAAACCATGACGAATGGAGAAATTGTAATATCCTTGGTATACATTGAGTTGCAGTCTGCTGGGGCAACCCCAGTGGATGAGGAAGGCATGTCACATACTAATTAATTAAAATTGAATGGTACCTATTACATTTATCTGTATAATAGTTGTTAGCTCGGAGTTAATAGCGGGCATCATATTAAATCTAATATGTTTGCATTTTTGGCTAGTTACAACTGGATAGAGTGTTGTTTTTTTATTGTGTGTTTAAAGTTATTTCTCTCCACTCCCATGATACCTTTTTATGAAAAATATTATGCTGATCTCCAATGAGAATTTGAGTTTCAATTCTGATTGTTAGAATGTCATTTCTCCAAACAGTAACAGCATTATCAAGTATGTTTCGATTGTATGAAATAGTAAAATAAATATTAAGTTGGTGTAAGATTAGTTTATCTTTAATCATTGAATTGAGAGAATATCATCAATTAATAATGCATGCAAGATAAAGATGAGCTGTTGCAACTCGAGTTCCAGGTAATGGATGATTTTCCCCCATGATGACAATGATGATGGTATAAATGTAGTGAAGATTGGTATAAATTGATAATATTAACAACTCATCACTTTTTAGATTTATTGGCTGCAACGACTTCAGAGTGAAATTTTTTGGTTTTTTTTTAAAGATGAAAAAACGAACAGTTATACCTATTTTATATGACTCAGTAACATAAAGTTATCAAAATAATAGTAATACACTCACATCCACAAAATACTCTCCCTCCCCCCCCCTCTCTCTCTCTCTCTCTCTCTCTCTCTCTCTCTCTCTCTATTTCATCGCACTTTCCAGTTGTGTGTGCCTTCCCAATATATTTTTTTCTTCCAATCCTTCAGACACTGGCGGTATTTCACCATTTCATTGGAATAGGAATTATACTAGCACTTCAAATAAAAGCATCACTGATTCTTCTGCAGCCAGATCCAGAAATAGGTGCCACTGATTCTGAATCTGAGGTAGATGAAGCTGAAGAAACAATAGAAGTCGGCAACTTCCAAAATACATTGTTTGTGGAGGAATGCATTGCTTGGAATAAGAACAAAATTCCACATATAGGAAGAATTCTATCAAAGTTCATAAAATCCAAAATAACCATGTCATGCATTCAAAGAAAAGTGAAAAAGCCCGCTTCCGCAAAATGAAAAGTACTCTTGTGGCGATACGTACGAAGAAGGAACAGAATGTACAAGTGCAAGATGGGAGAATGAGATCAACAGAACAACAGAAAGAGGAAGAATGCGACAAGGGGAAGATCGTAAAAAA
>NC_088360.1:66289488-66331988 GCF_034508935.2 Berghia stephanieae | reverse complement strand
TACTGTAAGCATGCCATGCCTCTGCTGACTAATACTCATTTGATATTCATATAGAGTTTCATGACTGAATAAATAGATTTAGATATCTTTTTTCAAACATTAAAATGTAGATAAGAGTGGGCCTTATTAAGTCAGCCTTTAGTGATGCATATAAAACACTTCTTGTCGACCTTCACACATTTATTATAGCTTTCAAATGTTATTATTTTTGTAAAGGACATCAAACAAACTATAAACACAACAAGATTAATTGTCGCATTCAAAGTCAACCCGATGTCTGCAAATCAGATGATCATCTTGACGACATCTCCAATATCAAAAGAGAGGAGAGTTTTACAGTCTAAGCTCTTCATAGTTGAGCCACTTGCCCAATAGTTTCGGTGAGTTCTGCGAGGAATTACAAAGCGTGCTGAGTACTCTCACAGAGAAATTCCAGTACCATCTCCTCGATTGATCGCCTTCATAGCATTTTCAAGAACTTGTTCAGAACAGAGTCTACGGTGAGTTGCTTCTGAAATTCTGAATATTTGAGGAGGAGACAGGACCCTTGAAATTAAAGTTGCCGTCATTGTGTGGTTTTCGAATTTCTAAAATGAATTTAAAATGCAAAACGTTATAATTGCCGAATTTACCCAAAATTAGACTCTAAAATCTAAGGCATTACTTTTTAAAAATTAAAGTTTTGAATCAGCGATCAAACAGATTATACACAGAGTTTTATCATCTTTTTCGTTCATCATCACAACTCTCGTTAACGTCTACAAATGAGTCAAAAGAAAGAAAAAGAAACACACACACACACACACACACACACACACACACACACACACACACACTAAAGGAAAAAAGAAAAAAAAAGAAAAACAAAACAAAACAAACAAACGAAAAACACACCGGGTTTGTTATGTAATTGTCTTTCTCCACTTTGAATGCCGTCTTACAGAGAAGTACGATCCGTCCACCTGCGTGCTTCCATGCTTTCTGTATTTACATCATTTTGTGATTGTCATTGCTAGACCCTCCACAATGTAAAGGTTGTATATATAGTACATCTGAAAAATTCCCATCATCTTTTATGAATTATTATTGATCACGTTCACATATTAAACAATTAGATTTAATAATTAGATTTATAAAAAAATTTATTCATGTTTCAATTAAGAAATATCTGTCTAATTATCCTAAAGTGAATTATTTGGCAAATGAAGCGAGGTTAATAATGTTGAGCTACGATTATTGACACTTCAAATAAATACAATTTATCAGGAGGTAAAAGGCCGTGTAGACTATCGTACTCTGGAAAATACGTATTCAAAAGTTTGGTCAGTGTACTCGTTCCGTTGAACGGAAGTCCCAAGTTTGGGGAGTTTTAGCAAGATGAGTATCATTGCAATGGGTCGATTTTTGAAAAAAAACGAGTTTTTTGTCTAAACTTTTAAATGGCTCATAAAAGACGTTGTATTGTTATCTCTAGCAGTCTAGATACCCGGATTTGAGTCCCACTTTATGCAATTTTGATATTTTTCTTTGTCATAGGACACAATAAATGATTAACCCCTTATTTGCTTTGACATGAAATTTATGATTCTTGTTGAAGAAACTTATTTGGTCGATAAACTATCTTTATTCCTTCTAGGAATGTGCATTCAGAATGTTTTTTTTGTGTGTGCAAAACTTGCCCTTAACGTACTTTTTACATGTAACGAAGTGAGTAGAAAATTTCCAGACAATATGAGGGTTTTTTTTTCTTTTTGAAGTGATATTAATCGACCTCGATACTAGTCTGATATTGGAGTCTAAACCTCTAAATGTCTCGATGTGCTTATGTCGAGTAGTTTGACCAGTTGATTGCTGTACTCTGGAAAAACACGTATTTATAAATTTGGCCAAAAAAAAACTCTACCTTCCGATATGGATCGAATTTAAATGACTCTCATCCAGGAATAAATTCACACACCCGGGACTTCGCGTGCTCCCAAGTTTGTGAGTTTTTGCAAAGATCACGGTCGTTTAAATTGATCGATATTTGAAGGACGCATATTCTGATCAAATTGTTAATAGATAAATATTTGTTCAAGAGTACGGCAGTTAATAACTGATGGTTTGCTAACATTCGCAATTTTAGTGATTGTATCCTCGTTCTGAACTCACTGTAGTTGTCTGGAAGGACGAGCTCCAAAACAATAGTCGTAGCGTTTGAAACCACATTTTTTCAAGTGACCGAGTTGTTTAGGCATTGCATTGTGATCCAGAAGGCTCCGGGTTTGAGCCTCGCTTCAGGCACTTTCGTTTTGTTTTTCCTGGGCAAGATTATTTACTTCCAACTTGCTCACTTGGACAATATGGGCGATTCCTGTTGACGTCAGACCGCTTTTTTGATGGACAGTCTATATTCCTTCATGGAATGCCTAGTCGACCGTGTCTAATGATAGGTATCTAATGATATCGTAGCGGAAAGGCGTAATTTTAAAATACAAATTGGCGTTCATTCTCATCGTTCTGCTTACAGGCAAGCGGTGCTGTATCAGTGTAGTTCCTGGTTGTATCCGTACCTGCAAAAGTTGTCATCAACTGCTGTCCTCAGACACTTCTCTACTCATTTATTTCATGTTATTATTTACTTTTCGGAATGCCGTCGCCATGGCATCTTACAATGCATTGAGAAAGGAAATGTTCCGGAATAATTTTTGATATGTTATAAATCCTGATGATAATTGTACGCATCAATTATTCCGATAACTTTGATATTATTTCGCTTTAGAATATGTTATAGATTGAACGTGTGATTGCGTTGTATCTACTTCATTTCTTTCCCTATACCGGAGATATTTCCACTGTAATAGAATATGTACCTACAAGTATCCAATTCTCTTCAAGCCAATCGGTTTCAGAATCACGTCATCCTCTAGAATTTTAACAAAAATATGTTTACAAATTCCATTTTGATTAAAAAGAACAGCAATGATAATAATAATAATAATAATAACGATGGTCGAAGATGTCAAAGGCTGCGTAATAATAATAATAATAATAATAATAATAATAATAATAATAATAATAATAATAATAATAATAATAATAATAATAATAATAAGATATCTTTATTGTCCCCAAAATAGTTGCAATTTAGCATTTGATTACACATTTATACAATACAATATATTGACATAGACACACTCATACATATGCACACTAGTAACATCGTAGTGATCGTCTCCATCATCGTCATCAACAACATCATCATCATCATGATCACAACAACCTTTCTAATATTTCCGTTACAATCCTTCACTTTCACCATTCCCCTATAACACCGTCACCATCCTCATCATACTCGATATTAAATTATTTTCCTGCAACAAGCTATGAGCACAAGCTTGTGCTTTGATATTCCTCATCAGAAAGACACAGGTCGTGTTCGCAGATTCTCTCTCTCTCTCTCTCTCTCTCTCTCTCTCTCTCTCTCTCTCTCTCTCTCTTTTGCTCTATCTTCGCCTCTATCCCTCTCTGTTATTTTCTCCGCACTCTTCCTTTCATTCTCTCCTCCGGTCCCTCTTTATTATCTCTCTCTTTCTTTATTTCTTGATATTCCTGTTGCTTGCCTACACTATGTCATGCCACTCTAGTCCGTTTTCTTAGCGGCAAGTTCCGTGCGTTTTGTGCACTTTTTGTAACCAGCAAACTAAGTATACAAATTGGTGCAGAAAATTATGAAGATTCGAAAAATAGGTGGCTCCAAATACCATTTTTATTGAAAAGACCTTAAAATTCGTCGTAAAGTCTAGTGAAAACGCGCATTTTGTGACGTTTTGGCGCTCGATGACAAAAGTATAAAAAACAAACATTCTCACCCATTATGAACATCTTGATTAGTTTTTGATCGTGGAGATATTTTTGTTTTAATGTTTTCCATTATTATTTACCAAAAATCTAGCTTTTAATTATTTTAAAACAATTTTTTGTCTTCTGACTGCAGACAAAAACCCCAATAAAAATTGTCCTTTTTTTTTTGCCCGTGCAACAAAACTATGAGTCATTAGGACGATCTATCCTTTACTAAGTATGTACTAGGATGTCTTAGCGCCTGTAAACGAAAAAAACAACAAGAGACTAAAATAATATTTAAAGCAGTTAAAGAGGTTTCTTTCAACCAGTGTGTACAGTACAATAATGCTAAATCGAAATGCGGTTTTGTCATCTGTCACCGCCTCTCCCTTCGAGATAACGACAGCTCCATCTACCGACAATTGCATCATGTGTTGTCTAAAAAATAACTGGGAGAATGAGTTTTGTCTTTTGAACGATGTCAACAAACTACAATTTTATTTTGTGCAATCGATATTCGTTGAAAAGGTAAGGAACAATCTTTTTCATCTATTATAAATGTCTTATATCATTGTGATGTTATTTTACTTTATGCGCATGCTAGTGCGATAAGTATCGCGCAATGTATGACAAAAGAATTGAGTTGTGAAAAAAGAATTGGGTCAGATCAAAGCTGAGTCACAGTAATATCATTCTACACACACAATAAGCCTCCTGGATGCAATAGATAGAGTAAGATTATGGCCCATGCTTGGATCTGAACATATTTTTCTATCTTAGTATAATATAAGTTACATGTGTTATGTCAGTACTAAATTTAGACCCTTTTAGATTCGATTCGATATAGATTAGCTTGTCGATGATTGATGATAGAATAACGGTGTTTATCATTACTGCTGCCCGAGAAAAAAAAAGATAACTAATTTATTATTAACTCAGTTGATCAAAAAAGAACATCTCAACGCATAATTCTTCAAATACACGCTAATATTCACACAGTTTGTTTTACCTTTTGCTTATTCATGTTTTTTTTAAAAACCGGGTATTGACTTGTTTGTTATATTTCTACTTGCCAGCCTCACAGTCCTTTGTTTCCTTAAAATTAATAAGCATCTTGCCTGGGGACCTCGTCAAATTTGAATGCTAGTTTGATTTCTTGAATAGTCAAGATTGCAAGGACTAAAGTTCCATTTTAACAGGTATTTGGAAGTATGTTCATTGTGTGTGTGTGTGTGTGTGTGTGTGTGTGTTGTTGTTGTTGTTGTTTTGTTATTTTTTGTTTTGCAGAGAATCTTACCACTGAGCTATCCAAGCCCCGTCAACTAATAGGTGTTTAACCTTTCTCACGCAAACACACACACAAATACACACTCACACGCATACACACACACACACACACACACACTCGCACGCACACAAACTTGTTCATTCTGTCAGCTCTCAAGCTACCCTATATCGCCTAAGATGGTAACATTTTCTGTAACTTGATAAACTACGTAATTCACACTTTGTAGGAAATAACTTTAAATATCGCCTTGGGGTTTTGTTTTATTTTTCTTTCCTTCCTAGAATGCGCTAATATGGCAGGAGGAAAGAAGCGACAGACATCCATTGTCGACTGTAAAAATCTGAACAAAGTTCCAAGACTCGATCAAGCTTCCCCTGAAATTGACTGGTCGAAGTGCCTGTTTTGTCAAGAAACCATTGAAAATTCTCCTCTCACAAACCCTAAAAAAGCAACCAAGTTAAATTGTATTGAAGACACGAATGTTGCCATTTCGGAGGATATCAAACTTTTTCATGACTCAGGTAGATTGCCAATAGCATTGAAATTCAATATTAACCAACCTGTGTCTTGCTATTTTTTTGAGAGACAACGATGGACTTTACCATAGAATTGCAGACACGGGTTTCATAAATAAAAACTCAAAAGGCTTTCAAAGAAGAAAAAACAATGTAATAGGGAAGCCGTTGCAAGTCCTGATACAAGAGGCACATTAAACACATCACATGTAAGCAAACACTGCTTGTTTTGTAAGGGTTGTGAAGGGGAATTGACTGAGGTCCGGACTCTTGCTCTCTCACAAAAAGTCTACGAGGAAGCTGTCCTTCTTTCAGATACATGTATTCTTAGAGTATTTGCGGAGGGTGGTCTTATTGCGGTGGAAGCAAAGTATCATAAGCCTTGCCTTATGCTGTTCCACAGAAGAGCAGACGATTTTAGATTTAAAAATACTTCAGACAACAAATACAAAACACGCATTGCAGAATGCACACAGGATATTGTCAATTTTATTGATTAACAACAAGCTCGCACAGACACAAATGTTGTGTTTAAGCTGAATGATCTCTACAATTTACTTTTGTCAAAATTAAATGCCATAAATTGGTCGGATGTATATGTACATAAAACTAGATTCAAAGAAAATTTACTATCGAGAGTTCCTTCTTTAATGGAATACAGGGATTGGCGGGAAGTCTTGCTTACTTTCAAAGAGGGAAATATTATTTCACAAGCAGCTATTGCCGATTTAGATTCAAATGATGATTTTGCAATACAAAAAGCAGTTGATATTATAAGAGTAGAAATAAGAAATCATACATTCATATCACCCCTCAATATAGATCATGATAGCATTGTCAATAGTGTACCACACAAATTAGTGAAAATTGTGAATGGCATTTTTTAGAAATGGAAGCGGGTGTCACTTCAATAATTCTGGGGTTACACGAACAGTTGTGGTTATCATTCTGATATCACAGTTTGCTGCATTGGGAATGGAAAAGTTGTTTGTCAACTACGGTACAGGAAAACATAGAAGTCTGATACCTATCCACTCAATTGTTGAGTCCATGGGTCCTGAAAATTCTCTGGCTATATCCTTCTTCCATGCCTTTACCGGGTGTGACAGTGTCAGCTCATTTGCAGGGAAGGGAAAGAAAATAGCATGTTCAGTTTGGGCCGCATTTGATGATGTTACAGACTCATTTAAAGCTCTTGCTAATCAACCCTCTAAGGAACATGTAGCCAGCCATTTCAACATCATCCAGAGATTTGTCTGTTGTTTGACAGAGCAACCAACTTATCTGCTGTAAATGAATGCCGGCGTGAACTTTTTACAAAAAAGTCACGCCTTCCAGACAATATGCCACCAACTTGTGAAGCTCTCAAACAGCATTTAAATCGAGCAGTTTACTAAGCTGGTTATGTATGGAAACGCTCTCTTGCTAAAGACCCTAGTCTTCCTTCCAAATCAGATTTTGGTTGGAACGAAGATGGGATGCCAAAGTGGTCCACTTTGACTGACATTGCACATGCCTCACAAAATCTGATATAATGTATCTGTTCATCAAAGGGATGCTCCAAAAGATGCAATTGTGTTAAGGCATCTCTTCCATGTACTCTATTATGTGCCTGCAATGGTCAATGTTCTAGAGACAATGATTGACTTTAAACACGTTTTTCAATTGTATGTTTTCAACAAACTATGTAATTAAAAAGGGATGTAAATCTATAATAATGCTGCTGTTAAATATGTACACAGAAAAAATGTTTTGAATGGTTCAATTCTTCATTGAATAAATATTATTGTACAATATATATAAATTTAAACGTGTTATTTGCTATATGATAGAGATACATTGTACTCTTATGTTTGAGAGTGATTGTACGTGTGTGTCGGAAGGAGAAGGGGTACTTGCTTTGGCAGTTGAATTGTCTATTATTGTTTGTTTTTTTAATCAAATTAATATTGCTTGATTTTAGAGGATGTGAAGATTAAAAAATGTTTTTGAAATGCATGGCATTTCAAATATATGTCAGATTCTAAACTATTTAAACAGTTTCTAGGAAGGAGATATTTTTTTTTTAATTTCCTAAAAAATCCCATTTGAATTTCGTATTTTCTTATATATTTCAATAAAATTCAAATGGAAAAATAATTTGTGAGTCCAGAGTACGCAACGGAATAACAAAATATCCACATTGTTATAAAATATTTATAAAACTGTAAATTTTTGAGGAAAAAATTATTTAAAAAAAAAAAAAGCATTTTGTCACCTTTAAAGGGCAATAACTCTTGGTTCCAGCTATTTTTCAACTTGGAGCCACCTATTTTCGAAATCCTCATAAAATTCTGCATTTTGTGTGAAAATTTCATGCTGATTACACGATTTGCACAATTTTTCCATTAAGGGAACGGACTACTCGTAAGGCCTCTAAAACATCCAGGATTAAATAAAAAATAATATGACTTTTGTTTTCAGCAATTTGGACTTCCTACTGTTACCGACGAGAATCTGGTTTTGAATGACACAAAATATTATTTTCTCAATCTTGCAATAAGAAACAGATGAAAGCAAGAGATAAATACGTCATTAAAGATAAGTATAGATAAATCTTCAAGTTAGTATGGTATTGAGGAAATAGCAGTAGAACTATGAAATAGCATTAAAACAGAGGTAAAAGACATGATAAATAAATGAATAGAGAGTAAACATTAATTACCCCTAAATGTTTGACTACACTGCGTTTTATTATTCCGTGTATCGATCATGATTGACTAGAAACCCCTGACTAGCCTATGTGTTTCATTACAATACACAATTATTAATAATAATTATAATAAATGGCATTGATATAGCGCTTTACCCCGTTGTCACAGGCTCTAAGCGCTTTACAGTGATATAAAACAAAACATATTACAGTGAGACAAGTGTGAAGGAAACGTGATACGAATTCAATTTAACAACAACAAAATATGAAAATTATTCATCGGATCTCTTTTGCTTCTTTTTCATCTCTAATTATGGAATTCTCAGCTTTTGGTGAAGAATAAGAAAAACAACTGCACCTGGTTTAATAATGATCATTTACCTCTCTAGGATATTATAATTACATTACAAATTCACAACTCTTAATGTGATATATCATTATCGTTATCATCAAGAACAATATTGATCAAGTCTCATTTTAAGATCGTGTTACAATTTCTAAAAATACGACAGTCTTTCATTTATTTTCAAATAAAATTTGATAGAAATAATTACATTCGAGAATTGATCAGTTATGGCAGTACGTTCAAACATAAAACTATTTCTTTACACCAAATAAGCAAATAGATTTAAGGTCGTGCTCCAAGAAAAGATCACACGTACGGAATTTATGATTATACTAAAGCACCGGATTTAGTATCAAAGATCAGGCGTCAACCTAATTGCAAATTTAAATTTCTTGAGAAAATGACACGTGGTCAGCATGTTTGAATCCAGGCCCCTCGGATGATTGTACCTAATCAACACAGTCATCGTCCATTGCCCCCCCCCCCCTCCCCCTTTCCCTTCCCTCCTTCCCGGCTTGGTCTCGAAAGAAGAACGAACTTCTCATACGGAAATTTATTTTTCAAATGAGACATTTCCTAAAATAACTTTATGTACATATGCCGAAAGTAAATAAATTAATATTTGAAATTAATCCATTTTTGATTGCAAACATTTGAGTTTAATTAAATACGCAACGTCGTGCGCAAAGCAATAGCGGGGAAAAAGACAAAATACTATATTTTAAAAGCGTCCGTTTCACTGGATAAAATCGAGATATTCAATCAAATAAAGGCACAATATAACCCTTGTTCATTTAGAAAAACGAGGCTTGATAACCTCCTTCACATTAAATAATAAACATTGCGAGGAAACATTTGAGACCAATCATGTCAATAGCCAATTAACGATTCCGTTCCTCAAACCTAAACGATCGGCCAAACGACGAGAAAGAAAACCAGGACCTGTGTTAACTTGGTAATGTCGCACTACGACCTCTCGACACGATTGACTCAATGCTGACCAGAAACACCAACATGTTTTAGCTGAGAAATATAGAAAACAAATAAATCTCTTGTCATGACTGCCTATACGGACTGTTCATAAATAATATCTGTGGCAGAATTTGAAATATATCTAGGCGTTATGCTTGTATTCATCGTTTCAAAACTCAAAAGCGCGCGATTTTCTCTATTCATTATCGACCGTCAGTCAGATGTTCTTGATTTTTGTGTGTGGCCCTAGACTATAAAAAGACAAACATGGTGAATCAGAAAGATAGAACCTTTTTCACCATCAGTTTTTATACAATCGCAACTTCCTTCAGATAAAATAGTTTTACCGTTATGACGTATCTATACAAAAAAATATGTTTATTTTCCGTGGCGTAGCCCAGTAATTCTTAAAGTGATGGTTCATGGCCATAGAGGTTCACAGCCTTATGTCTATATTTTTTTTAAATTAAGAAGTATTTTTTAAATTTCAGTTGCAACACTGACAGTTTCAATGCTGTGAAAAAGACATCCTCGTTCTGCGTAGTTTACGAAACCAGTCGCATGACAACATTTTGCACTTGAGTGATTTTACATTTCAAAATCCACTGATTAACATGATTCAAAGAAAGACAATGTGCCACTTTTTGCCACATTTTATAAGGGCGCGTCCGCCTGCCTTCCATGTGACATTATGGTGTGCTCAGTGGGTACTGTAAAGCTGCGTATATTTTGAACTAATTATGACTGAGTTCCTCCTAAGATTTTTTATTTGATGTTGCTAACTTAGTAATGAACTGATTTGGTATCTGGGCAAAAATTAATTCATAATGTTTTTGTTTTTATGTTTTTGTTTGTTTGTTTTTGTTTTTTGTTTTATTGTTGTTGTTTTTTTATTTTTTTTTATTTTTTTTTTTGTAATCGGGATAGCATTGTTAATTCTCAATCAGAATTATTCACTAGTTTCAAAAATACAGGTCATTATAGACGCGTTTGAGCTGAAGAACAATCATTTTATTTTAGAAAGTTTACATACTATGACAAAAGATGTGCTGAGGCGGAAATTTGTGCGTGTTGTGGGTTCGAGTCCAAATGATAAGCTCCATGGTCTTGGTTCGAACCTAGTATGCGCGCTATGGCTATCGCTACCACCTGCGCCACTCAACCTACACCACAAACCACTCAGGTTTAATCTAGGGATGATTAAAGAATAACCTTAGCGTAACTGACCGCAATTAGATAAAGAGAGATAGTTAAAAACATTTTGAAATTTTGAACTGGTTCTTCGTTGAATGTTTTAGCGTGTGTGACCCTTAGTTGTGAGGAAGGCTTGACTTTTGTCAAATTGAGCATGTTAAATAATTGTTTGAATAGCCAATGAGAAGGAATTTGATTTTCTAGATAGCTAATGAGGTCCAATTATTTTCATTGACATCTTGGGGCTGAACTTAAACTTAGTGGAAAGGCTATAATACTAATTACAATAGATTCTAGTCTCTTGGACGCGAACCTGTGAGCATAAACACACATGGAGTCTTGTTAGGAGAAAGAATAATTATTAGGGAGTGGAAATAAATAAGTATAAATAAATAAGCCCTAGGAATAACGGGTGCGAAAAATAGCAATCCGTTAAAAATGGTAAGATGGTGATGTCTTGACCATTTCATGCTTAATCCCTAACAGGACTTTGGAACGCATTCTTATATTGACATCGGGATCAATTGAAGAAGGAAACTGTCCATGTTAAGTGTTTTAATCCAAGGTGTAAATTTCCTTTTGCAAATATTGTCCACCAACAATTGAAATGGCTTTTGAAGCAACGAGTGAAAACAGCTCGTCACAGTACCGTTGTCAGGACATTTCAGAATTTTTGTTAGGATCCGATGTAAAAAATTCAAGCTAGCTAAATTCGAAAATGTGCAAGCCGCCCTTGCAAGTGAAATATTGCTTTTTGGTCGAAAAGCAGTCCATTCAAGGGGAGATAAACAACTTTCTTTTGGTTTCCAGAGTTAAAAATAAAGAAGTCTATGGGGATTTACATCCTTTCAGTTGTATAAATTTGTCCATACTACGTATGGCATAAATACAGCAATCTTTTTACAATTTCTTTCGTTACTGTTAAAAGTGAGTTCCTCCTGCTGTACGGTTATGTGGTCTTTTGGTATGACACTTGATTTTGGATCGGAAGATCCTGGGTTTGAATCTCGCTTGGCGCATAGTTGAGTCCTTGAAAAAATGCCCTTTACTCACATCTTCTCACTATACGTAGTTGCACAGGGGTACCCGGCTGTGAACAGCATTCTCTTTGTCCAAAAAAAATTGTGATATTGTCTAACATGTAAAGTGCTGCTATTGGCCAGGAACCCCTTGTAGAGAGCTTTGACCACGTTCAGTGGATATTGCGCTATATAAAAGTTCAAGATTGCTTTTGGTTCGATTTTCATGATATGTTAAATTTAATATGTTTATTTCAAGTTGCAATATTTTATTTAGACAACATTATTTTGTTCGTCGTATAGTTATTATTTACAGATATAAATATAATTGATAACTCATCTTTGCCATGATCATAAATAGATATGATTCATCAATACTGTTTGATTGTCGTTTCATATAATATAAGGCATTGCAAGGATACACTGTCTCAGTTAGCATGTGATAATATAAGACAAGATAATATCACTTTTTGAAATTTTTTAACAAACAGTATAAGGGGAATGAAACATATCTAACCATATTATTCTATATTATTTTATTTGATTACAGTTTCTTTGAGTACTGCAACGATTAGCTACGTCTCTTATCATGAAAAGATTAAAGATTTTTGTAGTTTCAAGATCAGTGTCTATAATATTTTGTGTATATTCGGGCTAGAGGACTGTATCAAATGGTAATTCAGCGTCAAATTTAAAAATTCTATATTATAAACCATTATAACGCTTTTCAGAGAATGATAGAAATGTAAAGCATAACATTATTGCAATCGGCCGCCTCCAAACGGTATGTATTGATGGCAGATTTGAATTTATTGAAAAAAAAAATATATGGACATTAGATTAAATTCATCTCTTTTTTTTAAAGGAATATGATTAAATCTTAATATAAAAATTTAAATTCCTATAATTGTTGACGATTTTAGCTTTAAATTGACGCTTCCGCATCGCGTCAGCCCGACATTATACTACATAGGTTAATGCAATGGTTCAGAATTGTGAATATATATTAACCTTTTTGGTGACTCATTATAGATGTTCTTCCACCATATGTTTTTATTTTTCGCTTAACAATTGAAAGGTGGCCAATGACACTTTTTTTAGATGGAGTAAGTTTATAGCCATTCGCAAAAATAACGTCATACTTGTTTTAACCCCATAATATTGGAAACAAAACAATTAGTACCATTTGTTAAACATCAATGAAAAACTAATATGTTTCTCTATCCAATTTATATAAGTATGATCATCTCAATGACCGATGTGAAAGTTTATCGGAAGTTTAAGTATTTACGCAAAAAACTTGAGTTTGAAAATTCACACCTTTTTATTTTTGTGTGTGCTCTCCTGTAACTTAATGCAGGAAAACCACTCGCCTTCGCAAGGACAAAATGAATCGTTCAATTAAACTTTGCAGTAAGATTTTACTAGATATCTTGAAGAAATTGGTATAGGATCATCGTCGTTTTAATGAGGATCATAACAACATACTTAGTATTCTTTATATTATCCCACATGTTCTCGACTGGATTTATGTCAGGACGTACTGACCACACCCTTGGCTAAAATGATTATTTTCTTTAAAATCCATGGGAAATGGGGCTCTGTTGCGATTTCAGTTTCCCTCAAAGAAGTAACAACGTGTCCCTGAAGTACATTATTAATGTAATTGTCTAATAACAATCTTTACTCACGAGGGATGTCTTTTGGCCTCGAATGATGCCTAAGACAGAACCGCATCTCCTGTTTCTAACTTTAATGCTATTTTCTTGTTGAAAAAGATCACCGCTGTTTTGTAAGAAGTGTTTTTCTGAATATTTGCCCATTGGTCTTGGGATCACCGGATGTTTACGTGGCCACTTGAAACGGTTTGCTCTGTGAAAATCGGTCAATAAAAGTTGCTGTGTTGCTATCAGTGAATTTATTCCAACAGATAGCAAATGGCGTCTAATGATTAATATACTGATTTCTGTATATCTAAATGCTGGAACAATTGATTTTAATGGACCTTCTTGGTGCTTTTATTCAATACCGAAATTTTAGATTGTTCTTTTCTTTGGACAACTTGTTCTTCGTATGTTCTTAACTCGGCCTGCGTCATTGGACTTCTAGATACATCTTCTATATGGTTATTGACTTTGCAAATTGGTGTAGACTTTCAGTTGCATGAGGCATTACTTTCTCTAACATTCTTCCCTGTGCATATTTTTGCAAAGTTGAAATTTCGGTGTTTTATGTTCTAAGCATAGCGTCTTTTGATTATAGATATGTAAATTATATGGGAAGAGGATTACATTAATCAAAATTTCAAATGATACATAACACAACATAATGAATGGATTTGTGAAAAGATTTAAGCGAGGAAATAAATATGGACTTACTTTTGCGTGGGCAAGATGACCGATAGTGTTATTGCATTAGACTTAGATCCAAGGAGACCCGGATTCCAGTCTGTTGTCGGCATCTCGTGTATTCCTTGTGCAAGAAATTCCGCGTCTATATTTCACTTTTCGGCGATTCATTGGGACTGACATCGGGGTTTTCTCCGTTCTTTTATCTTTTATTCAAATATATTCTAAAGAATGATTTAATAAATGGAATTTTATTGTAACAAATGAGAGGTAGATACAAATATTGTCGTAGAGAAATGAATAAATACTATTGCTTAAGCCCGCGTGGTTTAACGCCTGATGATGAAATGCAAACCCACGCCCTTAATTCGGCCCGAGCTAGACAAATTTCAAAAATCAAATCTAAATTTAACATGATCAAATATATGAATTGGATGCTTTTTCTTTTTGTAAATCAACAATCTTAAGTCATTCTGAGCATTAAAACAAAACAAAAAATAAACTTTACTAATGTTTGACAATAATTTAAATATTCAGAAAACAAACCAAGCCGACATAACACGGTTTGGAGACCATGAACAATATGTAATGCTCAAAACAATTTCCGAAGATTTTCAAAATAGCTTTCACAGATATATCATTGAACAGAAACTATGATGGTTATTTGGAAAAATCCTACAAGCTTAATAAGAGACAGGCAGTCCCCTTTATTATAGCAGAGAAGAGATGGACGATAGAAGGAATTTCAATGACTAGAAAGTAATAGTGCATGCATGTCTGCTTCTGTCAGGGTGATAAATGTCATTGAGATCTTCTTCTTCAAGTACCAAGTATGTGCCAGACATCGGTTATCATGGTACGCCATTCATCTCTCTAATCAGATAACCTGAAAAAACTCACAATCGACTTCAGGCAAGGTTTTAACTGATTTTACTGCATTTCGAAAACGTTTCTGTATCAGGATAAAGTCTATTTGGTGTCCAGTTCTATTGTCTGGACCTATCCATGTATATCTTCTTCTTGGATGTTTATTTATACCATGTATTTGAAACAATGAATTCTTTCTCTCTACACCAATCAATTAGTCTCTCACCACGTTCATTCCTATTTCCCACGGACCAATTATTTCTTCTGTTCTTGAATTACCTTCCTTAGCGTTAAAGTCCCCCATTCATTGAGATAAGTACGGCCAAACAGCACATGTGTCAATTGTATCGGATTCTGCTGCTTTTTTTTTTTTTTCCAAAAAAGCATAATTTTCATTTTTCAGCTTACCATTCACTGATTTGTTTCAAATTGCTTGATTTTCTTACAAGACATCGCATTGTGTGGTTGTCGATATATCCAGACTATGAGCCTCTGTGAGCCAGAAAAACTTGTTAAATAACCTTGTTCAATAAGAAGTCTGATACTATAAAACCGATCATAAGCATAATTTAAAATAGACAATATGTGAAGATTGTTCAAAGATACAAGTCTATTGCCGAGAAAATACAATTAGATTTTTGTTGTTGTTGTTTTTTCTTTTTACCCCACAAGGAATTTCAATAACAATGGTCCCATTACTCTTTTCACCACGGTAATTGAGGCTGATGGCGCGACAAGAGATCACGGCTGTCTCATTTCCTTCGATCGTATACAATTCCCGTCTGCCATTTATTATCTGTTTGGACATCCTCCCCCAAATAACGTGCTCTGTTTCCTCTTCCAATAGATAACGCTTTATCACCATAGTGTGAAGTCTTTAGTTCAGAAAGTGAATTGAATCTGTTAACTGCCGTGCTGGAAAAACCCGTATTTTAAAATCTTGGCTACAAAACTCGTCCTTCAAGTATCGACCAATTTAAGTGACCTTCATCTTGGAAAAATCTCTATAATCTGACTCTTTGCAAAGTACCGGATTTTAGAGCCTAGATGACAGTCAATATTAAATTGATTGGTATTTTTGGCCAACTATTTGATGACGTGTCTTTCTAGAGTAAAGCAGTTAACTGGTTAAATGGAAAGAGAATTATGATTAATAATGATATCATCACTATGATGGATTTTCCAGCATTTCTAATGAAACCGGGAGTTAAGATTTAGATATCCGAGTTAGTTTTAAAATGTTGAAATGAGAGACAATATTTATGCACACCAAAACGAATCATTTACGTAGCCTACTTAACATTAATTACATAGTTCACGGTACAGTACTTACATTAACCCTAATGCTTTCACACTATATATTTGACAAGTTGGACTGCATACTATCGATCGATTATTGAAGTAAGTAACAGTAGGGGGAAATAGGTCCCACTATGAGATACCGGTATTAGGTGAGATACATGATTTTAAAAATTGGACAAATTTTGAAACGGACGACTAAAATTTCGTTAATTACATTTAGTGTAAAAACATCAGATAATAACACTCCTCTACTCGCCGTCTTAGTAAATAAACCTGTCACAAATGATGCATAATGACGCTAACATTCACTTTGCTCTAAGCGCCGACCTTAGCCGCGCACTACTTTAGACCTATCTAGCAGACGCAAAGTACCACCTTCTTTATTATCCTCAGCCATCATCACATGAATTCAATCTCTTTTAAATTCTATGTCTTATTATAATCCATTCAACTACTTATCTAAATTTGTCTAAAATGTAATTTCCTCGGTTTAAAAACTCGATACTGTCAATCTTGATACGTTCTTTTGTTATTTTTTAGACGTGCCATAGAGATCAGCAGCCGACTACAACTTTGACAATGAAAGGGCGAGGATTCAACAGGTAAAGTAGTAGTAGTAGTAGTAGTAGTAGTAGTAGTAGTAGTAGTAGTAGTAGTAGTAGTAGTAGTAGTAGTAGTAGTAGTAGTAGTAGTAGTAAGCCACGCAGTCCAAATGAAATGAAGCTTACTAAGAATTGTGTGGTTCAGTCAAACAAACAAAAATTGAGCGTTTATCCACTAAACGTGCTCAAAGCGCTTTACAAGGGGTCCCTAGCAGCAAAACATAACATGTAGGATAAGACGACAGAGACACGACTGTTAACGGCAAGGTACTCATTTTACGCCTGAGTACGGTGAGTGAATCTGAGTGAGGAGCTTTTTCCATCGACTCGCTATGCGCCTTCTCCAGTGGGACCAAACCCATGATATACCGATCCCAAGGAGAAGGTCTTACCGCTAGACCACATAGTCTCAAAAAATAACTATAATAGTACATTACAGATAATTTGCAAGGAAATTAATATCATCTCTCAAAAAACTTACTATTACTATATATTATTTTTACAACAACAACAACAACAACAACAACAACTACTACTACTACTACTACTACTACTACTACTACTACTACTACTACTACTACTACTACTACTACCACTATTACTACTACTATTACTACTACTATTACTACTACTATTACTACTACTACTACACTACTACTACTACTACTACTACTACTACTACTACTACTACTTACTACTACTACTACTACTACTATACTACTACTACTACTAACTACTACTACTACTACTACTACTCTACTACTACTACTATCTATACTATTTTATATAGTATAAATATTACTATTTATTATATTATATTATTATTATTATTATTAATTATATTATTATTATTATTATTATTATTATATATTATATGTATTAAGTATTATTATTATTATTATTATTATTAGTATCATGCATTGTTTTTATCATCTTCATCACCACCATTCCTCTTTTTCTTCTTCTTCTTCTTCTTCTTCTTCTTCTTCTTCTTCTTCTTCTTATTATTATTATTATTATTATTATTATTATTATTATTATTATTATTAATATCATTATTATAATCATCATCATCATCATCATCATCCTCATCATCATCATCATCATCATCATCATCATCATCATCATCATCGACATCATCATCTTCATCATCATCATCATCATCATCATCATCATCATCATCATCATCATCATCATCATATATATATATATTATATTATTATTTATTTTATTATTATTATTATTATTATTATTATTTTATTATTATTATTATTATTATTATTATTATTATTATTATTATTATTATTATTATTATTACGCAGCCTTTGACATCTTCGACCATCGTATAATACTTGACCTACTTGGGGTATTACCAACAACGGTAGCTACACCTAGGTGCAAAGGGAAGTTATTCCCGACGATCAGCCACCAAGCAAGTCATATTGATCATCTTCCGTTCTAGCATTTTGCTCACATCTCAATTTTATCCAATGCACATTACACGGTGGCCCTTTTAACATCACCGTAAACAAGAGAGTGAAAATATGATCATGAAATTGGTTTGACATCACTGTATAGTTGGTATTTTATCAATCAAAGTTGGAAACACCTTGTGATACCAGACTCACAGAATTTGTTCAACCTCCGCCTTTCATTAGCTGCTCCATAACTTTATTAGCGTTGTGATTTTGGAAAAGTTTTATCTTTCCATTAAACACAGATTGGCTTTTGTCGTCTTTGATTATTTTTAAATGATCTTTTATATTTATTGTTTCATTGTGATAGTAGGGGTGTTATAATCCAACTATAGGCTTTAACTGAAACTTCGGTTAATAAACTTTCAGTTAAGGCCTATATTTGTTTAATAAGGTTTTCTTACGTCCATACTTTTATTCCCAGTGGCGACTATTTTTAGAAATGATACGGATATATATTTTTTTAACTTCGAATAATTCAGTTCTGAAAATTTTGATGGACTGCTGTTACTGCAGTCTAAAACTGAATTTGTGTGCATCTGATTTAGAAACTATAAACAATAACATTATTATAAACGAGCAGACACAAGTGACAAATCTCCATTGAGTCGACAACCCCCTTCACTCTCTAAAAATTGCTTTGATTTCCATTAATCTTGATATGTGTTGAAAACTAATTTCTGTGAAACATGAATATACAATGGCTGTGATGGCAGTAAGCCGTTAAATATCGTACTAGAATGTTATCGTAGTAGTCGTATTCATCATCATCATCATCATCACCCCCTTCATCATCATCCTCATCCTCCTCCTCCTCCTCCTCCTCCTCCTCCTCACTATCATCATCAATATCATCATCATCATCATCATCATCATTACTATTATCATTATATTTATTATTATTATTATTATTATTATTATTATTATTATTATTATTATTATTATTATTATTATTATTATTATTATTTTGTTACTGAGTGAGATTAACTTTTGTGGTGTCTGGGCGGCGCTAAGATTTTTTCAGTAAAATGGGACAGGAGCCGTTCTGGTTCAGTAGTTTCAGCCGACAGCTTGCCAGATTTCACTATGTATCATTTGTAGCCAAGTCCTAGATGGTTAGTCAGTGACTTGAGGCATTTTTGGCCCTTCTACTTGGTCAGTCACAGGATGCAGGTTCAGTCAGTACCCCGATCTGTGAAATATCGGAGCAAATCTTTGACTAGGTTGCAACATTTTAATATTCCTATGAATAGTGGGGTCATGGGGGATTTCAATTAATACCCTTAACATCACCACTGGTTATAAGCTGTGTTAAAAATTTAATTAACGGGACACATCGAGTTAGTGGGATGGGGAAAGATATGTATCATGAGAGCACAATAATATATGCATATACATGCTGAATAGAACTATCGTGTATTAGCGATAGAACATTGGTAAATGTAGTTCGCGCAAGGTAATTCATTCAATTGGAAGGCATATATTATATACACATACAATAATATATACATATATAAATATATAGATAAAGCGAATGAAATATGTTTATAATAACACAAGTTATCAATTACTGTTAATAACATGAGTTATTGATTTGTTATTTTTGGTTGTGTCTACTTACGACCAGGCGAAAACACAATATTAATTTACACCCCTACACACAAGTTTTATTGGGATTAATGAATTTTAAAACAATGTATGTCTATCACCTACCATCATTCGCACATGTTTCTCGCTATGTAAGAACTTCTGGGTTCCCTTTATAGCAGTAAGCTCTAAGTAGATGAAATGGGAGAGAGCGAGTTTTTCCACTGTCATAGTTTATATGCTTTTCTCTTGGGAGTTTGATAATCACAAGTAGTCAACAATATTCCAAGATTTGAGCTTGCCTGATTTACTATTGGTTGTTTTCTATAGACCAATCGTGTTGTATATGTCATAACTTAAGCATCGGTAATCTGGTGAATTCCTTATAGGTCGGTTATGTGCACGTTATCATTGACGATCTAGCACATGCCTAGAAACTAGGTGAGAATATGCAGTGTCAACACGTAGCTATAACACATGGCCTTTTTTAATTGTACCTAGGGCGAAAACGATTAACACATGCGACGCTGCGATAGTATGTATGCTGGCCAACTAACTTCGCGGAGGTTGTGTGTGTTGGACCCGCGATCTCAAGTAGTCGGTGAGAGAGAGAGAGAGCTCTACTAATGACTAGGGTTAGAGACGATCTTTTTTGGGATCGTGGATAGCTCATACGGTAGAGTCACGCTCTCACCGGTCAGGCGGAGTTGTCGCACCAGTAAGGTCGCGGGTTCAAACTCCCATCACCGCCGCTAAAAAAATTGTATTCTCTATTGTCTTCTGGCACTTTCCCACTCACTTCATCTCTTGATAGTATGTATTGATTTATTTACAATCCTGGGAAAGTTGAGGCGATTGCAATATATCACTACAATGCTGCTGCTGCTGCTGCTGCTGATGATGATGATGATGATGATGATGATGATGATGATGATGATAATAATAATAGTAATAACAATAATATTAATAATAAAACGTTATTGTCCATAAATATGGCAATTTGCCAATTAGTTACACTTGTTATTACGTTACATAATAACTATTACATTGAACAGATATTTCACTCCTACCAATTTTCTCTCTCTCTCTCTCTCTCTCTCTCTCTCTCTCTCTCTCTCTCTCTCTCTCTTCCACTCTCTCTTTCACGCGTGTGCGAACACATATTATACACAACATAAATTGATACATTTTGTTATCAATTTGTTACAATTATCTCAATTCTACACCAACTATTATCATCACTATCAATTGGTCAATTAATCTAACATTAAATAAATCATTCAGTCAATCAATGAACAAATCAGTCATTTTTAGCTGCACCAAATGAAATAATCAACATATTTATTTCTGATGGAACGAACGTTGGTTTGCACTTGTTGATTCTACATTTTTATCTGAGAAAACCTTCTCCCAGATGGTAAAAGATAGAACTCATAGTATAAAATTTGTTTTTTTTTTTTATTGTAGGTCTTTGCGAATATTTTTTTCCATTGCTTTTCCATGAATTCTTTCCACGCCATCAATTATTATTTTTGATAGATTTTGAAATCTTTGATTAATCTCTAAGTCGGCATGCGCCAAACCATATAGAGCAACCAAACCAAATTAAACTTTTAATCAATGAGTCATAAACTCTTAATATAGTTTTCTTCCCTACTTGAAATTGTCTCAATTTCCTTAGGATATATAATCTTTGGGCAACTTTCTTAGAAATCGAGGGTACTTTTATTAATGATTAATAGTTAGTTATTCCTAAATATTTAAAATATTTAACTATCTCAACATCATCTTTACCGATTGCCACACATTTTAATTCATTTGTATTTTTACTCTTTGGGTTTTTCAACATTTATTTCAAGATGATCAGTGAAGATATTAATTTGTTCGGAATAGTCTTTTTCTGTAATCTTTTCTTTTAATGAACCAAGAATAGCAGTATCATCTACATATTTTACTATAAAACAATGTATGTGTTTATCGTATTAAAAGCTGACGGAAAGTCGACATACAGCATTCTGGCGTAATCAGAGGGCGTTTGGTGAAGGTGTTCTACGACCTAATTTGTGACGGTTATAAGTGTATATTCAACACTGAGAGGGTGTTGGTATGCAAATTGACATTTATCGAGCAATTTCATATCGTAACATGTTTGTAGAAGCTCACATTTTCCATTTTTTCTTAACACTTCATGACAAGAGAGATAAGCTCCACTGGGAGGCGCTCAATACGGATAGGCAACGCTGTTTTGGAACTGGAACGACAATCGATGTTTTCCAAAGTAATGGTACTGATTATTCGTCGATTGATCTTTGAAAAAGTTTAGTATACGGTATAGTCAGCTGTTGGTGACAGTTTTTCAAAATAATTTCGGTAATGTTGTCTGGTCCTGGGGTTTTGTGTTCTTTACATCGCCGGAAGAGGGAACTTACAGTTTCTTTTTCACCATCTGGAGTTGTTTGACAAATTGTTGTGTACGAAAGTAAAATTCATTTAAATTGTTGACATCAGCTATCGTTTTTCCTTGTGGGAATGGTTGTTTCTATTGGTCTACTCCTCCCCATTTGCTTTATCATCTCACATGCTTTCCTGGAACTCAGTTTTCTTCTTTTATTGTTTTTCTTATCTCCTTTCCCTTTTCAAATTCTTGTTTAATGTCACCACTCATATAGGCAAATTAATTTCATTGAGAATACATTCCAGTCGTTTTGTAACCATGTCTTATTGTTAGGAAATATCTTCATTTCTTTTTCTTTTCACGTACAAATTAAAAAGTAATATAACATGCCACGGCTTCAGTCCTTTCATCAATACTGTCGCCTTCTGCCATCAATGTCTCCCACGGAGTATAGTCAAAACAGATTGCCCCTGGTGTCCAAACTTGATGATGGTGATATACGACAGTTGGTTTCTCACTATTTGATTTAGAGATAAACGTTGGTCTTAAGTGAATAGTGAAATGATCTGATGTGGCTATCTGTTGTTTTCGTAGCGCGTTGTAGGCGTTCTTTATATGGCAATAGCACAGGTCAAGTGTGTTATTTCGTCTTGTTTTGCAGGTGACAAACTGTTCTAGTTCAGCTGCTATGGGCAGCTGACAGTGATTATAATCACCAACAAGAATTGTCTGGGTGGCCTAGTAGTAATGACGATACACGTTCATGCAGTATTTGGTTTGCTTTACCAGTTTTTGCGCTAAGTTGAATATGAACATTAACAATAGCCACAACCCAAAATTCCCGAGGCCAGTAGTGTGGACGTAGAGACAAAGAAAGTAGATCAATATTAACTAGGAGTGTCGATTTGATCGTTAATATTTACAATTCTACACCATCTATCATTTACGTATATGCATTGACCCCCCCTCCCCCCTAACGATGTATTTCTATCCTTTCTGTACAAATTAGATTTGCCAAATCAATACTACTATCGGCGTCCATAGATGAAAGCCATGTTTCTGTAAGACTAATAATACATGCACTTTTATGATCACAATCAAACTTGTAGAGAGCAGTGAGGGTGTCTATCTTATAACGAAGTGATCTAACATTGGAAAGTATTATTGATGGGAGTGATGGAGTCAATGAAGTTGCTTTTTTACGCCTCTTTTCCTTTTCCCGTTGTTTCTTTATTATTGCATTGTGGGATAATACGGCTTTTAGCAGAAGTGTACAATCTGAAATTGAAGCAATGCTATTTTTGTAATTCTAAATCAGCATAACACGTTTAATCCAATATTACATGAAGAATATATCTAGTTCTTGAATCAACATACCGCGAAATAAGATAACATAGCTGTGCAATTTTGTGTGGCAAGTATACATAGCCGCCGCCATTTCGATTTCCTTTAGATACGAATATTGATACGAAAGTTTTTTCCGAGGATTTAAAGCAGAACTCTAAACGTTTTAAAGTTTGTACATAGGCCTACCATTCATTAATACGAATAATCATACAACCTTTAATACGTAGATGAGTGAAAAGTTGTCATGAAATAACTAAATATCAAAAGAAAGCATCATATAAGTGTAACTGTGCCTCGTTATTCAGCGCCGCCATTTTGAAAAAGAAAAAAAAATCACTCCACTGCTTTACCCATTTTTCATGATTATGATCTGACTTGTAACCAGGTTATAACCTGGTAAATGAAAAACGAAGGAGGGATTCTTATTTGAAAGATATTAAGTTGAAATCAAATGATTATACTTTAGATATGGAAGAACCGTATCAAATTTAGGAAACTAAAGGTAAGAAGAGAATATGAGTTAAACATCTATATAATGTGGCCACGAGGATTCAAGCTCAAATCCTTCAGAACGAATTTTTTCCGTGTTATAATTCCCTACTAGTTACTTGATATTCAAAGCGGAAAAATTATTGTATGGGAAGAGCAGAAATAGCTATGTGACTTGGCGACTTTAGTGATGTCAGATTCAGAATGTAACTGCCTGTCTGTGAAAACAACGAGATGTGATGTCAGTTTTCATTAAAAATGAAACCTGACTGTTAAGGGTTAATCAGTAATAAGGATTAAAGTCAGAAAAAGCGCTGTGGTCAACTTTCAATACAAGTTTAACGAAGCCATGAAAGATATGGGAGCGAGAGAGAGAGAGAGAGAGAGAGAGAGAGAGAGAGAGAGAGAGAGAGAGAGAGAGAGAGAGCGTTTCTACAATCTGTAATAACAACAAAAAGCGATAAAACAGACAGCTCTACCCACAACGAAGATTGTATGGGAGAATCATTTATCAGAATGTCTCATGGCTTGTTCAAGTGATGAGAGAGAGCGCATGTATAATGGCACCATTTCCATTTCCAGAGATTGACCTAAAAGTGGTATGACCATTAACAGAAATCACCGACCTCATTTCATTGCTGACCACTGCTACATCCCATTCGTTCAAGTGGTGAGTTGTAGAAGGGCTTTTTCTAGTACAGGAAGCCAGACGGATGCTTCTGTAAGTGGCTGGAGCCCCAAACCCAATCATTCTGTGTGGCGAATATTGTATATTTAATCAATTCTATGTCAGTTGAGTACTGAGCCTGAGTTTGTTTTAGCTTCATTTTGAAAGCGGTTTTGGAGTTATTGAGGGCAGATTTTTAGTAGAGAAGAGCAATTATTTCACAAATATTTGAGCTAAACTTCATTTGTATAAGAGTTCGCGGTATACAGAAGCTCATACAAAATGTGAAAGAAAGAAAACACTATCCCTTACTTACATAAATTGGCTTAATGAATTACAACATTCAATACTCTCTCAATTCTAGGTTGTTTAAGACTTTAGTAATCATATTTGGAAAAGGGTTTAAACAAAAACGATACATAAATTTTCCCATTTTTAAAATATAAAAAGTATTTCATTGAATTATCACTCTTTTTAAGGAAGCCAATTTTAGTAAATGCATGTAGAATTTCTAGCGTAATTGAAAAAAGGAATGCTTGGTTCTCAAAATTGGCAAATGTTCCTGTGTGAATCTAGTTTAAAGGACGAGCAGATGTAATATAAAGTGATCAATGTATCTTAATACTTGTAAGATAAAAAAAGAATTACTGTCGTTAAGTTCTACAAATGTGTGGTGATATCCCAACAGCTCTGTCAATTGGAGCTTTTAATTTATGTGTAATTTGCTCACCTGGAAAAATGATGACGTTGCTTCAATGCAACACAGAAATCAGAAACATTCAAAGATTTACAATCAACAAGAACAAACTTAATTAATACTTGCCAAGGTTAAATGTGAATCTTATATATGTTAAAGAAATATTATGTCGGTTAAGCCAAATTCGTATCAAAATCATGATACTGAAAGTTTTCAAACTTGCCTTTTGTTTATAGCAGTGCGATGTGATTCGTGTAGAGGGTTGCCTCATCTAGTTTAACCAGTTAACTGCCAACTCTGGAAAGAAACTTATTAAAAATTTTGGCCAGAAAACTTCCCTTCAAATATCGATCGATTTAAATAACCCTCATCTTGGGTGAAATCCCAGGTTTGAGAGTTTTTGTCATAAAAATCGATTGCTATTTAAAGGAAAGTTTTCTGGCCAAATTTTGAATGCGAGTTTACCAGAGTATGTCAGTTAACTGCTTAAAACAAATGACCGATCCTGATACAGTACTTGTTTTCCTTACAAAGTTAAACATCTTTTGGTGAAATGTACAGGGTATCCAGAAAGTCTTTCCCTGATTTCAAAAACTTATTCTTAAACCATAAAAGATATTTGCATCTTGTTTTCGCCATCTTCTAAGAAATAGTCATACATTCATGTCTATTAATCATTGACTTCAATACATCACCAAAGTTGGCAAATGAACATGAATCTAAAAATCTTATTTTTCTCTCTTTCTATTTCGGAATCACAACAGTGCATCAAAATTATATTTGTGTAAAGTGATTGCATGGAAGGAAATCGCGAAAAGCATCTCAACAAACGTTTCATGGCCCACTTTTACAGACCAATGCAAAGAATTTCTAAACGACACGTTTTAAGACAGATTTAGACAGATGTATTGGGATAGATGGACTCTATTACCAGACCTTCTGGTTCCCCGGACATTTCTTTTTATGACATTTTCTTATAGGGTTATATCAGATACATTGTTTATTTAGTTCCCATACTAGATTTTGGAATGCTACTGTTATTGCATCCATCACGCCATAAAAGGAACAAAACGCACGAATAGATCGAATTTGTTTAAAGTATTCATGCTTGTTTAATCCAATGGACTACAACAGTTGGTCAAAGATATCCAACTTGGTGTAATAGTGTCGTACAACGGTTTACCCAGAAGCTGAGTTCAAAGAGTCAGTTCAAAATTCATGGTACTGAATCTCTATCAAGACATTAGAAAATCAATTGGATCATAAAGGATAATCTAAAGATGACATCAAAATTTGAGACTTGCGTCCCAATATGTTTTAGTTGTTTTTTAAAATACAGAAATTAGATTTTTCCATATATTTTCTTGAAAAATTGTGTCAATAAATTTTATTAGATGGGTTTGATTTAGCAAAATTTCAAACTTGTATAAATTCTAGCCGGACGACTACCGGCTTCTTTTCCATGTTCTTTTGTCGCACCCAATATTATTGTGCGCTAAAGAGGAGAAAAGAGGAGACTGAATTCGTTTCCCTGATTCATCTCCGCTTTCTAAAAGGGGCGATCCACGTGGAAAGAGGGAAACGCTTCTTTCACCGTTTTAGATTCAATGATTTGTAGCCGAAACTTTGATTAAAGCAAACGTAACTTGGATTGGCCACTCATTACTAGTATAAAAGTATGAATTTCCTTCTAGATTGTCAAGCAAAGCAAAATTTAACAAAAGAAAACAAACGCGCATTAAATTGACGTTCTGAGGACAAAAATATCATCACTGATGAGACTTAAATTTGGACCCGTCGATATAGTTTTTGATTTTGGAACAACTCATTGTTGTGTCCGCTCAATGGGAACTCCTAAATTAGTCTGTCATGCATTGTGCTGGTTGCGGTATATATGTGTGTTATAACACCGTGTATATCAATAATAATAATAATAATGATAATAATAATAATAATAATAATAATAATAATAATAATAATAATAATAATAATAAAAAAGAAGAAAGAAGAAGAAGAAGAAGAAGAAGAAGAAGAAGAAGAAGAAGAAGAAGAAGAAGAAGAAGTAGAAGAAGAAGAACCAGCTACATATTTGTAAGACCACTTAATATTTCGACTTTGGAAATCACGCAAAAAAAGGAATTATATTATTATAAGAAAGTTACAGGGACAATCGTGGAAACGCAAGTCTTAAAATTCTAAAAACAGAACGCTTTTTCACCAACGACCCCTGATTGAACATTGCAATGTTGCTTGTTACTGGTTACAAAGAAGAAGAAGAAGAAGAAGAAGAAGAAGAAGAAGAAGAAGAAGAAGAAGAAAGATAGTAGTAACAATAATAAAATAATAATAAATAATAATAATAATAATAATAATAATAATAATAATAATAATAATAATAATAATAATAATAATAATAATAATAATAATAATAATAATAATAATAATAATAATAAATAATAATAATAAATAATAATAATAATAAAAATAATATAATAATAATAATAATAATAATAATATAATAATAATAATAATAATAATAATAATAATAATAATAATAATATAATAATAATAATAATAATAATAATAATCCTGGATAAAAAGCCTTTTTGATACCGACTGGAAATGCATTATAACGGAATAATCAGAGTTTGCAGATAAAAAACTACCTTATCAGTAAAATGACCCTATTTGCAATTTCCAATAAAATATATTCCGGTTCTAGGACGTTTCAAATAATATAAGGAAATGGAAAATATGGATACATTAGCGAACATGAGTGACTAATCCATGAATAATGCACCTAGAACAGTACATAAAGACAGAGCTATACGTTTCTGTGGCAACAACATGATTACAACCTATTAAAAACAGGTATACTTATATTCGTCCCATCTCCGTCGCAACTGGATATCAAAAATAAAATCAGTTAGAAAATAGCCATCAGTTTGGGATAAAAATGTAACAAGGACTTTTTTCTATCCCGATATTTATCAATTTGCAAGTGAGTGTTTGTATTGTTATAACAATGAAACCAACATTTATTATGTTTTTGTTATTAACGCGGCATCTTCCATCAATAATCCAATATTATTGCTTTTTTACGAAACCTGCAGAAACCAGCCGATACCCACCGAAAACCATTGTCTCAGGTTCACTCCCCACTGGTGCACACTTCCCTGAGTTTCAGGTTCACTCCCATAATTTGGTCGGATATTGTCGGGTTTTGTCGGGGTTCGTCGGGTTTCAGCCAGTCCCAGATTCACTCCCCAATGGTGTACACTTCCCTGAGTCCAAGGTTCACCCCCCGCTGATGCCTATTTTCCATAACTTCGTTGGGTTTCGTAAAACAGAAATACTATCACCTTGAAAGAACATTGATTTAACTACTTTGCGTGCGTAGTTATATTGCAATATGTCAATCACAGCAGCTAGAATGGCGGACATATTTGTAAGACCACTTAATATTTCGACTTTGGAAATCACGCAAAAAAAAAGGAATTATATTATTGTAAGAAAGTTACAGGGACAATCGTGGAAACGCAAGTCTTAAAATTCTAAAAACAGAACGCTTTTTCACCAACGACCCCTGATTGAACATTGCAATGTTGCTTGTTACTGGTTACAAATTATCTGCTGTTTTTTAAAAAAAAAATTATATTTGTACAATCATTTTGCAATTACTTTGATCTTAATTCTTTTACTCTTGAAAACGTGCTTTAACTGAGGTCGTAGAGAAATCGTCTACCTGAAGATTTTACAGCTTTTCAATGTTAGAGTTACCTGTGTTATATTAGCAAAAAGTTCAACACTGAAAGAGCATGTGAGAGATCAATGGCGGACTGCTCAAGATTGAGTAATAAGGGCCAATGATGGTCGGACATTGCTCGATACACAAACAACACCTCTCTTATGCTTCTAACACCGCTGTGGAAAACAACATTTAACAACGGACAGTGTTAGGTAGACTTGCAACTGCTGGACTCAACTCGAGAAGGAATCTGTGCAATCTCAACTAATTAGGAATATTTCAACTTTTTCATCTTTTTTTCCGAAGCAGAGTAATCCAGCTTGTGTTTTCTGGGTTGTCATTACTTTCAGGATTATGCATCTATGCTAATGAAATTTGGACCACATAAATACAAGATATTACTCATTTCTGTGATATAACATTTGTCTAATTTTGTCTCTTAAAACTCAAAGGAATTGACTCAAAACAGGTGTAGTTACATTTGCACAAATGTGTATAATAATTATGTTACAGCGTTTCAAAATAATGATTGACGTCAATGTGTGAAATTTACTACCCATTCACTACTCTAAATCTTATCGAAATCCCCGTCATTGCATATTGAACTGTTATTGAATGCAACACTTGATCAAATGTGTTACGTGACATTTCAAGTTTTGTCTTTCAATCTTATCATTTTGGAATGCTACAATGACCCTAGTTTTGTTTATCCCTTCCTGCATGCAAAAGAATGCTGGAAGCAAAACCATAGTTTCTATCCTTTTATGTTTTTTTTTTGTTTTGTATCTTTTAAAACAAATGGATAACCTTGCAAAATTATATATGCGAAAAAAAGAATGTTTATCATTCTCCCTATGATATGTATGTGAACTGTTGTGACAACTATGACGTGAAAAATCTGACTGTCGCTTTACAAGCTTTTGCCAAAAAGCATGTATTAATATGATAAGTTTATTCATCTCCTCTCAGTTTGAATAGATATAATTCATTGAAAGATATGGAAAGATGAAACATCGATAATTGACAAATCTTGTAGGATCATTGAATATTCATTTTGTGAATTTGTCCCGAGTTTCATGGAATATTTATATTTGTATGGTGAAATGATTGTATTCAACATTAAAGCTATATCATATTCCATGACCTTGCATGGGAAAAAATAACAATCTAAAAAGATCTAGATGAACCAGTGCCATACCAAAACAAGAAGAAAAATACAAGTAAAATTATAATTACCCCAATCGAAGCAGCCTGAATTTTTGGGCATTTTTTTCTTATTTGTATTTTTTTAAATGTCACTTTATGACTTGTCTGGCACTGTTTCATACACACATTTTTATCTTACACCTGTGTCTACTTAACGATTTGTAATGTGACATGACAAAGAAAGCGTTGAAGCAGATCATTTTGTCGCCTTATTGAACTCATAAGATGTTCATACGGAATTCACAGGATGTGATAAGAGGAAAGCCATATAAGTGAAATACTCCTTTATTGTTGGCTCACGGATTATAGCATATTACGTCGAAATTATAAAATCTCCATATCTCAAACTTCAAAAACACCATCAAGAAAGAAAAATCTACAAAACTCAAATGAACATATTTGGCAATTAAAAGACAAGTTAGACCACAATATTCCATGGAAAATATTATCAAAAACAACAGGATACACACCATCATCAAAACAATGTAGTTTGTTGCTGGAAAAAATACACTATCGTCAAACATCCTCTTGAGGCCAAACTTAACACTAAAAGAGAAATATACAGCAGCTGCCCGCATATACGGAAACACATATTGATCAACTTTGAACGTTCGGAGTCACTTCAACAGTCAACAACACTCCTACTGAGGGTCATACAGGCTTGAAACATTAATGTTGACTTCAATACAGTGGTATATAATATATAGAAAATATTATCTTTTATTTGTTGAGCGCTCTCCCATATCATGAGGAAGTGCTCCTAGCGCTCACAGGGGCATTAACAATTCAATTTGAAAAATAACAATGTCTTAAGATGCTTTTTAAACATATCTTTCGATAAAGAATGTCGTATTTCTTTTGAAAGTTTTTTTTCCCAGACGGTTGGGATTTTTCTAGAAAAGGATCGTCCTCCACATGACACGTAAGAGTTCTTTCCTTGTGTGACATGCAATTTTCTATCGGATGAAGAGCGAAGGGATCGGGTTGGTGTATATAACTCCAATTTATTATAAAGACAAGTTGGTTGATATGTGTTGAGGTATTTAAAACACAATGTCAGAACTTTGTACAATATTCTCTCCGTAACAAGAAATCAATGGAGTTTTTTCCTGCGATTAAATACTAATCTTTCAGCATTGTTTTGAATTCTTTGCAGCCTGAGTATTCTCTCGGTGATGAGGTTCAAACAGAAAGAGTTACAATAGTCAAGTTTTGTAAGACCTAATGATGTAATCAATGATTTTGTCACATCTATATCTATTTAGTTTCTAATTTTACAAATTCAGTTAAGTTGGAAATTTAGGCATATATACATCCATAAAGATGTCCAAATTTTTAACAGCGGCTGAACTTTGCAGAATCAAGTCATTTATATTACGTAATTTGATATTCCCAATAGAATTTGTAATATTGACAGACCTAAAATGATAATTTCAGTCTTTTTATCATTCAGCTTTAATTTATTTATTGTTATCCAATTATTTTACATCATGTACGCGCTTTTCGATGGTAAGTAACGTTTGACTTAGATCATTGTGCTCACATGCCATATATGTTTGTGTCTCGTCTGCGTATAGATTCTAATTGATGTTATTTTTACTGAGAATTTTATTGAGTGGCTGCGTATATAATGTTTGGTAGGTCCTGATACAGAACCTTGCGGGATTCCATATTTGAGGTTCCTGGTTTCTGATATAACTTCTTTTACTCTTATCTCTTTATGCGACATGTCAAATAAGATTGAATCCAATTTAAGGCGTTCCCTTTAATTCCAAAACTGTTTAGAAATCGATCGACAAGGATTTTATGACCCATCATCGCGTAGAAGGCAGCGAAAAAATCAAGGACGAGAACGACAATCGTCCGTTACCTTTAAAAGTGCCGTTTCTGTATTGTGTCGTGCAATGTATGCGGATTGGAATGACTTTCATAGAATTTGCTTCAATGTGATCTAACGATTGTTTCAAGACCACCTTTTCTAGAATTTTGGAGAGAAAGGGGAAGTTCGAGACAGGATGATAATTTTTAACTCGTTGATATTGATTCTGAGATCTAGTTCTCATGATTTTAATTGAATGATTTGGATGATAGTACGACTAGAGAAGATTGATTGAGTTCAGTGAATTAGAGTCGAATTAGACGTCTATGTAGTAGTGCATCTGTTTCAACAAACATTTCTTTATATGTGTTCTTTAATTTCCGAAGATAGTGTTAACGTTTTGCTTCAGGGTGGCTATATGTAGAAGGTGTCTCTTGTCTTTAAATATTTCTCGTTGGACCTCAAGTTTTGAATTCCTTCACTGCCTGTCTCTTTTCTCTCTTATTTTGCTCGAATTTCGAATTTTCGATCAGTGACAGTGCTTTCCAGAGTGGAGCATGATGTTCAAGGACCTTCTGTAAAGTTGTGCATTATGTATGTGCCGATGTACTTTCACTTGGCTTTAAAGATGATACAATCTCTTTTTTAAAGTTATGGAGATCAATTTGACTTTTTCGTCATGATAAAAGTGTACATGCATTAAAGGTAAGCAAGAAATGACTGTTATATCTTTAGATGGACTGTCTTCCTCTTTTACTTTATGAGTTGATTTGTTAATTCGTTGCATCAGGTAGTATGTTTTCAATGTTTTCATCTTCCTTGCACGATGAGTCATCCATATGGAAATTGAAGTCGCCCGTAATGATGAAAGGTGTTTAAGTTGTAGATCTTAAATGGGCTAAATTATTGTCAAATTTATCAATAAATGTTGATATTGTGAATGTATTTATGTTTTTCGGTGGAAGAAGAGAAACGCATACTATATTCAGATGCTGCGAGGACGATCGAATTCCAAGAGAGCCGCTTCGAATGTAACAAAACTTGACTCTAGTCTATTTCCTGGTGTAATGGCAGATTTCATATTTGTATACAAGAATGCAATGCCCCCTCCTTTACGACAGATTCGTAGAAATCATTTGATTGAGTAACCATTTTATGTCATTTCTGCTTGTGTAAACGCATCTCCTGATTTTATCCATGTTTCTGTTACACAAAGAATATCAATGCCCTTCTCATTATCAGGTCTTTTATATCTTGGGATTTTCTATTTGTTGATTGGGAATTTAGACAACCGATGACTGCATTTCTCTTTTTTATCCTTACTATTCACTGTTAAGATCTTATTTTCGTCATTATTGGTTTCATTAAAGCCATTCACAGATTTAAAAACATCGATGTGTGTCGGTGACGGTCGAGGTGATTTCTGGTGTCCTGGTGGTTGACGACCTTAATCGCCCTTTTTTTCTTCGTCCGCCCTTTCGAACTCGTCTAGAAGTTTTAAAAATAAATGTATTGTTTACAAAAGGCACGTTGAACAAAGTATAAAAGACAAATCAAAATGGCCGATGTTGTAGAATCCATTCTAAAAATCAATTTTATTAAATGCAGGAATGTTAAAAATCTTCTTAAACTATTAGAAAAGGTACACGGTGATATAACAATGATCATCGGCCGTTAGCAGTATAATTTCCAATTGAGAATATAGAGTAAATCCAACACAAAACATAAATGTAATCACAGCATATTCGATACAGCCTGTTTGACACAAACACACACACACACACACACACACACACAAGTAATATCATATTCCATCTGATGTTACATTACACTGCATATCGTCATGATACACACACACACACACATACATATATATATATATATATATTATATATATATATGTGTGTGTGTGTGGTGTGTGTGTATGATGTTACATTACACTGCATATCGTCATGATACACACACACACACACACATATATATATATATACACACACAATATATATATATATATAATATATTATATATATATATTTATATATATATGTGTGTGTGTGTGTATCATGACGATATGCAGTGTAATGTAACATCAGATGGAATATGATATTACTTGAACACATCTAACATTGATGTTCACAAGTCCGAATGAGACCTCGTGCGCATTTGATACTCTAAATGGACCGAGTAACCCCATGATTTGGTTCCAGCAAAGGTATATAATGTTATGATAATACAGTACTTCAGAGAAAACATTGCTCTATTCAGATATTTTAATGCCGATTTACATTATGCTCTTCATTCTAATGGGAATGGGTGGAACGAACTCATGCCACAAATGACCTTATCTCGATCACCATAGTCACAGAAATTCATGAACAAATTATAATAACACAAAAGCACTCGTATATCTAACATTGGAAATCTACTGTCTAATTATATCATACAATTTAGAAGAAACCAATGCGCTAAAATAGACTTAGAATCTGATAGATATTCTAAATTAAACCCGTCTTTATTAATATCATTGGGGACCATGGATTAGGTGGATGAGTGCTTCACACGCAAAGAGACCAAGCTCGATTCCGGCTGCAGCCGAAATTATTTTCGATCCCCTTATTCACACAGCAATGATTGGATAGCTGTATCTGCGTTTGATCTGGTGGAAAGTATTTTACGATAGACTAGCGTCATTTTCAAAAGGTATCATACAATTCCTTTTGTCCACTTAACGCAATAGAAAACGCATAAATTCCGAACCCACTGGCCTAACGGATCTGAATGACTACTAATGTTTATCAGTGTACATCTAGTGTGTCATATTCGATTTAAAAGAAACAAGTGCAGAAACCAAAGACCATCTGGAAAATAAATAATCTACATTTAATGCAAGACTGTGGTGTTAAGTTGCTCTCTAGTTTCCTATACATTTGAGATAATCATTCTTTAACTGCCTTACTTTGGGAAAACAGGTATTAACAAAATTGGACAGAAAATTCGTCATTCAAATAGCCATTGATTTATTGACCCTTTTCGTGGCCAAAAGACTCTACGCGAGTCCCAGGTTTTAGAGATTTTGCCAATTTGGAGTCATTTAAACCAATCGATTTTTGAAGGACTAGTTTTCTGGCCAAATTATTAAATACAAGTTATTCCAGAATGCAACAGCTTACTGGTTAAAGGAATAATACTGATTTTCTCTCGCATGAAACGCTCCGTCACAAAATAAAAATAAAAAATCAAACAAACAAACAAATGCATTCACACAAAAACACATAGAGAGGCACACAAATCATTGCAGATATATACGTGAATCAATACGATTACATTCATCTGGAAGGGAATTCATCAGGAGGGACATACAGCTAAATCTGATTAGTAATAGGTAGAGGCCAGGTCTTTTTTCAAGCCGTGTCCTTGTCTCGTTGACTCCATTTCTCTATAGGGAGGAATGATTGCTCCATCAAGCCCGTCTTCAAGTCAAAAGGCCACTTTGAAACGTTGTCGGAATACATGATTCGGGTCCTAATCAATACTGTTGGGAAACTCAGAGTCGAGACTTCAGTTTTATTACGTCGACTTAATTCACTCTATTATTTGTTACGAATTGCCTCTATTGATTATTACTGTGCTGGACTGTTTCAAACTATTCAATACATCATGCAGTATCTACCCCTTATGGATCACCGGACCAAAAACGTGTCAAGAGGAACAAGTCTAAGTCCTCTAATGTTATCTATGTCATGTCCAACGACAGTGTGGTCATTGACTAAAGTGTCAAGATTGCCCCGGACTTCTTATATACCTCTGAATTTCACATTCTCTCTCTCTCTCTCTCTCTCTCTCTCTCTCTCTCACTCACTCTCTCTCTCTCTCTCTCTCTCTCTCTCTCTCTCTCTTCCTATTTTTGTGTGTAAAAGTGTGTTAATCTTTATGTTTCATTGCATTCCTATCCACTGTATCTATCTATCATCTATATATATATATATATATATATATATATATATATATATATATATATTGCTCCCTCTTACACACACAACACACACATATATATATATATATTTATATAGGTATATATATATATATATATATATATATATATATATATATATATATATATATATATATACATACATATCTATCTATTTATTATTCATCCATGTATCTAAATATTTATTTTAATACTTATCTATATATTGATCTATCATTATATCTATGTATCTACATATCTATCTAACTATCTCTCAACATATCCATATATCTATATATTTATAAATTATAAAAACAAAAACCATGAAATAATAGTGCTCAACTTCAGTATGAAAGGAGCTATTTATAAACATTTGAAAGATAATTAAGATTTTTTGACTTCTACAACGTTGTTATCGAGCGTTGCTCTCATCAGGAAGTGGAAGTAAAAGTAGATTGTTGTGTTTTCGTATTTGTATAGATTCGTGTTTATGGAGGTGGGTAATTACATAAAAGGTGTTTGTTTCTATGTCTGCATGAGGAAGTTAGTTCGTTTCTTCTGTTGAGTGTTGCTATGTTCGGTTTAGTGATGATGAAGAATTTTTCTTCCAAGTAGAGGTTGCAACTCTTAGAAGAGGGGGAGTACGACTGTGCTCTGGAGATGATTTTCCATGTGATGCTGTGTTGTATGTTTTTTTCTTTGAGGTTCCAAATGTGTTCGCTTAGTGTAGTAGAATGTCGTTTTTGTATGTTTCTGAAGGAAGATGTATGCAGGTTGTATCTGGTTTTGAATGAACACTCGGTGAGGCCAATGTATGTTTCTTGTTTTGGTGTGTCTGGTCGTGTTACTGTGCCTTGATAAATTACGTTTTGAGTCAGGCAATTGCCGTTTAGTGGGCATGTTGTCTGGGTCCTACAGTTGCATTTTTTCTCTAGGTTGTTGCTGGGCTGATCTGGCTGTGATAGTTTTCGGTTATTGTTGGAGGAAATAATGTTGAACCATGTTATGTGTCGTTTTCTTTGTCGTTTTTTTTTGTTGGGGTGGTAATGGTCTCTTCCTCATATTTTAGTTTGTAGTTATATCCACTTTTTTGTAGTACGGTGGGATTGCATCGTTGAATATGTTGTTGTTTGTAGAGTTGTTAGATAGTCGTTTGTTAATGCTCCCGGGGATGTTTTTATTATAGATGGCGGGTGATTGCTATGTCTATGAACGTACAATGGGATGTTGTTGGGTTTTGAAAATGGTTGGTAGGAGCCGTCGTTTAGGTTGATGATTATGTCCAGGAAGTCGAATTTGACTTTTTGCGTTTTGAGCTTGAATTTATTAGAGTGTCTGCACATTGTCATTAGTTCTGATCTTTTGTTTAAGGTGCTATTGTTTCTGTGGTTCTATATATATATATATATATATATATATATATATATATATATATATATATATATATATATATATATATATAAGTAGGCACACTCACGTTTTTGTCAATGCGATCGTTTCAATGGGTTTCTATATCCTCGATCGTCATTGGACCGTAGTGTACTTATCAATTGGGTTAGATGTTAGTGTTTTTACGTCCTTATTCGTGTTCCGATGTGTATGTTATTGATTGGGCGGGTTAAAGTTCCTGACAACTCGACAGATAGTAAGACAATTTTAAGTTTAAAGAAATAGGTAGTAGAAGTAGTGTTAGATTATATGACACGTTATATAGGGATAGATAGGCTCAGTAGGTTAATCCCGTTAAAGCAGGAATACTTGAATATAAATTAACAGAATTGCCTCACACAATTACACGTTAACACATATTTAGCCAAAAGAACAAAAGTACATTTTAATTAATTAAAGTTAGGCTATGATTAGTTAATTTTCATCCCTTCATGGTCCGTTTCTCAATTTATTATTATTGGTTTCTTATCTGTTTGGCTGTGACTGTTGGCCGTGTTAAGGTTGCTTCTGTCTGGTTATTTTATGGAGGCAGCCTTTTATTCATTCCTGGTTGTCCCAGTGAGTCACTTGATAGATTCAGCTCGTTTGCTGGGTAACCTTATCTGTGAAAACACGGAGCAAATCTTTGACTAATTTCAACATTTATATTCCTATGAGCAGAGATGTCGTGAGGATTTCCAATTACCACTCTTGGCATCAACACTGATCTAAATTGTGTTTGTCATGATCCTTAATTTAATTAACGAGGTACAGGAAGGTGAGTGGGATGGGGAAAGATAAGTAAACAATGCGAGCATAATAATCAATACATATGAATACATATAATGATATCGCGTATTAGCGATATGACATTTGTAAATGTAATTCGTGTAATGTAGTTCATTCATTTGGAAGACGTACATACACATACAATGATATATACATATATTGAGACAAAACATGATACCATGCGTTTAAGTGAGTTTTGTGTGACACAGCCAATCCAAGGTATGTGATTTTTGAAACAATGCTCAAATGAGTAGATTTTTTGGGTGCGAAAATAACTCCAGCTTCAAGCAATTGTAATCTACTAAATCGTGAAATCAGTTACGTAAAATATCATGCACGTTTAAAAACCAATCAATTTGGATCGTGTTTTTGATTGTTGTGTAAAGTAATTATAATTTCCTCAATTAAATAAACTTTGAAAACTTGATTAGAAATACTTGATTTTTTAGCCATATGAATTTCAACGTTTTAGGTGACATAGTAAAAAAGTGGGAGACATCTAAACAGGGGACAGTTATTCTGAGACATCCTGTATTTACCAGGTGGTCAGCCAAAAAAAAAAGCTTCGCTCTTTGTCGGCTTGTATCTCTAAGACACTTCAATAGATTTCTTCCAAACTCAAAACACATAAAAACAAATCCTTATACGTAGACTGTCAAAATTTCATGGATATGAATTGAGAAACAAAAGATACATTAAAAACCATATTAAGAAATACAATATCAGAGAAACATGACGCGACATTGTAGAGAGTAAAACTAAAATGGCGATACTAATCTTAACTTTTGTTGCCATTTTAGCAACAAAAAACTATGTGACCATCAATTTTATTTTCATCATAAGTGTCCTCATCACGTATGAAATCGTCTATGTAGCACACTCAAATGTCTGTTCTGATCCAACGAATATAAAGTTTGTACTTTAAGTGATCAATAGCACAGCCGTCTTATTTAATGATACAACGTTGTCAATTTTTCAAACTCTCTGCAATGTTGTGCCATTTTTCTCTGATATTGTATTTCTCATACGGTTTAACAAAATCTATCTTTTGTTTATAAAATATTTTGACAGGTTACTTAAAAGGATTTGTTTTATTTGTGCTTTGAGTTTGAAAGAAATATAATGAAGAATTTAAAAGATACAAGCCGACAAAGTGCGCGCGTGTGTTTGTGATCATCTGATATTATATTAAAACTCTCTTTATTCGATTTCTAATGAGGGTGAACTCGAGAGAGTTTAAGTGGGTTATGTGGTATGAATGATTTTTTTTTTCAAATCCACCAGTTTTTAATTCATTTCTATCCAAAGTATTTACCATCCGAAATAGGGATAACAGCAAGACGACAAATAGATTATGTGATAGGACAGGGAAGAATTGTGAAAGTAATAATAGCTAAGTGTTATAGTACAATATAATCATAACATGATGCGGCAGATATGAATGAAAGATGGAATAAATTCGCTACCTGAAATTGATGTATGTCTTGATAAAGTAATTGAAATCAACCAAAATTACATAGTTCAACAACAACAACAACAAATATTCGCACTACTCTCTTTGGAAAAAAAAAACAAGGGGTATATGGAGTCTGGTATTGTGATTAACTTTTAACTAATGAATAATAAATTACGTGCATCCATATCAACGTTTGACTCCTTATGAGCTCTAAAAGGATATTGTGTTTTACTCAGTGAAACGAAATCCCACCAGGGCTGTTAGTATCATTGAATGACAGGGAAGCAACGATGGAAGTCTCCAAGGATTTGAACATTTTCATAGCAACAATTACTTTAAAAACGTTTAATTCTCAAAGAGGCTCATTCAATTCCTGGTAATAGCAAGGGTATCAATAAGCACTATTCTATACGATCCAGGTAAACACCAAGAAGTGTGTATTAAGGAACCTATATATTGAATGAGGGATGAGTACCCAAGAAAGAACAGCGAATTGGCAATGGCACAAAATAATATGTCAAAGCAGACCTCCCTAATTCTACAAAAATTCGTAAAATAACGAAATTTTGACTCGAATTCCAGAACTTTATCAGCGTTTCTAAGTCATTAAAACTTATTGAAAATAAAAGTTGATGCCATAGTACATAATGTTAGGGATTTTGAAGTGTTATTTCATCATTGGGAGACTAAATTGTTGGTCTATAAAGTTAACTATACCGACTTTTATTTTAATTTCCTAAGAATGCGAATTTTAAAATTTCTAAGTAGACAGGTCTGGTCATGGTGTACCTATTTTTAAAGTAGCTAAATATGATAATTATAAAATGATCTTCCCATCGCAGCCTTTGATGACACTTTGTGGGATTTAATATGATTGTGCGTATGTGTGTGCGTGTGTGTGTATGTATAAATAAGCTAACGCTTGAAACAATGTTGTAGAAGTTAAATAATCATAATTATACTTGAAACGGTATATATATATAATATATATATATATATATATATATATATATATATATATATATATATATATATATATATATATATATATATATATATATATATATATATATATATATATATGGTCCGTTGATAACACGTCGTGTCGCATAGGCCTTAGGGGCGGTTTGAGTATAATTATTAGGAAAATCCTTTTAAAAAACTGATTTCGAGATTGAAATATTAGGAGCCGCTTGGACCTGGTGTTGCAAACAATATTTAGGGAATCACGCATAGTGATGGTCATGTCCATCGGATGTCAGCATTTTGATCTTGGATGTCTCTAGGACAGCTTGTGACATGCCCTGTTTTGAAAGTAAGTGTTCGTCACACATTGTTTCTGATAGCAGCAGAGTTCTAGAAGCCTTGACCGTTCACATTCATCTTTCCTGTGTTGTGGTGCCCCAAAACGTTTGGCCATGATTCTCTGTCGACACCAACTCGCGCGTTGAAGTCGCCAAGCAGGTAGATGTGCTCCGTTTCTGGGATCTTGTAGAAAACGGCGTCTAATGACTCAAAGCTTACCAGTAGGATTATGGTAATCCCTCCCACCGTCGAAGACAACTAGTACGCCAATAGAGCAAGGACTTATCACTCGTAGACTGCTGTCTTCCGTGCTGTTACTCTTCATCGGTGAAGTTGAGACTAGAGTGTTCTCTCCAGGGCGCGCCCTGGGAAAAGTAAAGTGGAGATCATGGGCTGCCCTGTAACCAGAACCTCTCTCTCTTCCTCCTTGGTGTGGTCCAAAGGATCGCACAGCGATTCGTTCGGCATCAGTTTGGCTGCAGATTTCTGTAGGGTTTACTCCTTATCCTTTCCTTCTCCCGAAGGTATCCACAAGGCAACGAAGTCATACACCAAGGGCAGGGGCATGGGTGTTGTATAGTCGAGCGACACTGGACTCCAGGACTGTCCATCATTCTTGGCACTTCTGAGACGTTTCCTTGTCCTAGAAGATGGGTTGCCTGTCAAGGCTATCGAGTCCCATCTACCATTATTACCATGGTAAACATAATTATATTATACCTATTCAAAAGTTGCATTTTTTAATCTACAAGACTTTGTGATCTGTAAAGATAATAGTATTGAAATAAATTAAATCTAACTTATTTGATACAATTGGCAATCCCCAAATATCTTTTAAAACAATTAAGGGTAACAAACGCACCACATTTTTTATCAGTAATAACAGTTTCAAAATAACAAGTACAGGCAACAAAGTGGTAGATATATCTATTTCACATTGATCAAAGTATATTATTCAACACTTTACAGCAGTTTGCAGCTCAATATTGAGACTAGTAATAAAAACAAGTCATAAAATAGCAATAGCCCACCGATGCTTGATTTTCTGTTTTTCGGGCTTTGCATTCTTGGGATCTAATACAGATAAAATTGCTTCATCAAAAACATCCATCAGACCATGTCTTGTTAAAGCACTAAATCCAGCATAGATAT
>NC_088360.1:66269488-66281988 GCF_034508935.2 Berghia stephanieae | reverse complement strand
TTGTCGGGCACTGCTTCACACACACCATTCCAGATGTTTATCTTAACCAGTTATCTGCTGTACTGAGGAAAAAATTGTTTTTAAATAATTGGACAGAAAACTCGTCCTTCAGCGGTCGATAAATGACACTCATCTTAGCAATAACTATCAAACCCGAGTATAAGATGAACGATTGTAAAGCACATGACACAAAGGTTAATGTTCCTGGCTGTTAGTTCAATTTCTACATTCCACAACATTCTATTTTTTATTCTATAGTATATATTTTATATGAGATGGTGGGGTTATTATCACGTTCGTGTGTTGGATACCATGTTTGTTTTAAATAAAAACCCAGATTTCTTTAAACGCATTATGATCGAAAACAAAAATAATAAAATGTGTGGCAAGGCTCTTTTTTAATATTTGAAATAATTTTAAAAACATATTACATCATTTAGTGAGTAGAGATTATCTTATTTACCCCTAATTTAAGGAAGGAAAAAGATCACATAACATCATTCGAACAAAACCTATTTTTGTTGTTTCCAGAAATGTTTTATTGAAAGTTCTATTCCCTGGGATGTGTCGGAATTAATTAATATTAACATACATAACTGATCCCCACCACACCCATGAATTCAAGAAATAGTACATTTAATTTAAGAATTTTCCAATAGAAAAATCTACAATTATGATTTTTATGATTAAATCAAATAAAAATATGAGTTAATCAACAATAAATTTTAAATGATATTTTATCTAATCATCATTGCGATGTAAGCGCGAGCAAAGTGGGCAGCGTGGCTCAGCGGTACGGCCTTTGCTTCCTACCCGAGAGGTACCGAGTTCGATCACCCACCGAGTTCGATCACCCACCGCTGCGCTGTGTGGTCTTGAGCAAGCCACCTCGCCTTAGCTCAGTTTGCGGCGCTGCATTGCGGCTGACACCTGGGTTATTCCAGTCTTCACTTAGAATAGACCCTTGAGACCAATTTCCCCTATGGGATGAATAAAGGGAATGTTCTTTTTTTTTCTTTCTTTCTAAAGATAGACTTACCGGAAGCCTATACATATCTATGATAAAAAAAAAAATGTTTCAATACATTGAAAATAATAGAATTGAACGTGATACTTCATTTAGATCGTATTGTTGAAATTGTCTCTCAGACTACTGAAGAGATAACCATTTTTTTTCAAGACACATTCTGTATTCAGGCGAGTGTATTTAGGACTCATAATAATAAATGTTAGCGTTTGTTTAAAATACATTATCTACAAAGAAGGGCCAATATTCGGCCCTTTTCTTTTCGACACAATTACGATCGGTTTATATATGATTAGATAGCCAACTGCTTAAAAAATAAAAAGACAAATTGTATAAAGTATCCCGCCTCCCAATCCCCATCTTGTTTGATATACTTTGATTTCATAACATTTTTAGAATTAATGGGAAGAAGTCGGATATGTAGATGTTTACAAACTGTGAATGTAGTGGATAATGTGAGGAAAAACATTAAACTGTGTGAGTATTGCAACAAAATTGCCAAAATAAGGTAAATAATTGTTGAATTCAATACCATGTCCGAGAGCAGCCGCTATAAACTGATAGGATAAATCTGCATCTCATTATAAAGTTATTGTTTGTTTTGTTTTTTTGCTAACTTAATGTTCAGTCTCTTTAGAATTGATATCCTCGGGGGGACAAGTTTGATTTGTTGAGCTAACTTCGTAATTGACGTGAAAAACATGTCATCGTCGAATGTTTTTTGTTTTTCACAAGCAGTCTTTGCCGTAAAGCTGCGATGAATAAGTGAATGAATCCCGGGTCTACCGATTACAAGCAGCGAACAGTAGGAGTCGGCAACCTCATCCCGGATCAAAGTATTCATGAGTACTTTTCAATCCGGCCATAATTATTTTTGTAAAAAAAAACCTCTCAGTTGTCAATCATAGCTTAATATCATTTGTCAAACTCATTTGTTATACACAATAACTGAGAAATACAGGTGGCAAACGCGTTCTCCTTATAGGAGATGGGAAAACAAAGTAGTCACATGGCATAGTGTCGCACACGTATGGGTCCTTTGCCATTAGGGACCTTTAAGTGAAAGGTCACAGGACCAACCTCCCTAACTCAATCAATATTACCATCGTAGACATAAGCCAAGAGGAGCGCGAAGATAAAAAGTGTAACATGGCCATTATTGTTGTGTCGACTTGGCCTTTCACAGATATCATGTGACAATATTCTAGCTAGTCATTGTAAGAAAAGGATTTGATTTGTACCTAGTTGTATTTGTTAGGCGAGTTCCGTCGATTTGCAGCTGATATCATTAATCCACCGAATGCACAACAAGTCATTGATTGTTGAGCGGTATGTTGATCAGTTCAGTAGATCACGTAGCGCTTTTTGGCGTATCCACAGAATGCACACAATCCAGCGATAGATAGATTTAAGTCATTCCAATTTATATTTTTTTACTTGGATTAAGAGAGGAATGCATTGCCGGTGCAGTTGGAAGGCCTCTTTCAACTGTGTAAAAAAATAAGTAACCCTATGTTGAATGTGGCAGTGATTAAACTACTGAATATTTTAAGTAGAATTGACGAGAATAATTCAATAATTCACTTGTCCAATACAAGTTTGTACTAAAAGTTAACCATTGCCTGTGAATGGCGGGGGTGAGGGGAGAGGTAGACAGAAGGAGAGAGAGAGAGAGAGAGAGAGAGAGAGAGAGAGAGAGAGAGAGAGAGAGAGAGAGAGAGAGAGAGAGTCAATTTTTGTTGTTGTTTATTTTATAACGAAACAAATGATAATGGTATATCTATATTTGGTATTTTTTCGCATTAAAAATCGACTCTGATTACGAATCCGGTCTAAATTTTAATTTTGATAACCTTTTTATTCCCGAATATTTTTCTGGTCCCAAGGCTTGGCATAAAATGTATGTCGCAGACAGAATTCAGATTGAGGGTTAGGATTTTGGCCTGCACAGGCCAAGTGAGGCCGCGTTCATGCGTAGCCATCGTTATGTTATAGATAGTATGCAGATGACGTCACTCAGGCCTTTGTTATTGTTTTTGCCATCCGCGTTTGTGAGTTGTTCTCACTAAACTGTATTAACCAGACTATAAAAGTTCATGGTTACACAGCGTTTGTGTGTTGGTCCGTTTTACGTCCGGATGGCAATGTTGTGAACTCCTTGGCCAAGCGCATTCTATCTATAGCCTGACACTGAAACCCAAAAGGACTGGCAGTTTGACGTCATTATTTGGTTTTTGCACCGCCTAGTGAGTTGTCGTTAGTAGAGCTCATGGAAACAAGTCATTGCATTGGTTGAACTATAGATAGAATGCGCTTGGCCAAGGAGTTCACAACATTGCCATCCGGAAGTATAACGGACCGACACACAAACTCTGTGTAACCATGAACTTTTATAGTCTGGTTAATACAGTTTAGTGAGAACAACTCACAAACGCGGATGGCAAAAACAATAACGAAGGCCTGAGTGACGTCATCTTCGAACTATCTATTGAATTCAACTCACGATTTGTGTTCTTTTGTGGCAAAAGACTGGTATTTTGACGTCATTTTTTGGTTAGTGTCAGGCCAAAACTTTACGAAGGCAATGGTTCATGCCGATTGAGGCCATGTTCAGGCCGGGCCTCAAGGAAAACCTGAGCACTGGATGAGTAGGCTTTAAACAATAGACACTTAGATAACCACGCCTCTCGGTCAGTCGTCATAACCTAAACAATGACTTTGGTTGTAAAACATAGCGAACTACAGACACACACACAGAGACACAGACGCACACACACACACAGACACACACACACACACACACACACATATATATATATATATATATGTATATATATATATATATATATATATATATATATATATATATATATATATATATATATATATATATAAATACCCATTTATAAGCACTCTCATCAAAAAGGACTCCACTGAGAAGAACGTTGAAATTCTCAAAACATTAATTTTATTAAGAAGATAGAAGAAAAACAAATGGTTCAATGGCAGTTTCAAGCATGTCCCTTATACGATTACATATACATTTAGAATTTCAGAGGAAAAATAAAAATAATAATAATATAATAATAATAATAATAATAATAATAATAATAATAATAATAATAATAATAATAATATATAATAATAATAATAATAATAATAATAATAATAATAATAATAATAATAATAATAATAACAATAATAATAATAATAATAATAATAATAATAATAATAACAATAATAATAATAATAATAATAATAATAATAATAATAATAATAATAATAATAATAATAATAATAATAATAATAATAATAATAATAATAATAATAATAATAATAATAATAATAATAATAATAATAATAATAAAAATCTCTTTAATATTATTATTATTATTAATTTTTTATTAAGGGACAGAGATGAGAATATTGTAAAGAAATGAATTTCTATGATTCTGGCAAACTGAATGATTGAATGAATGAATGAATGAATACATTATTTATTGTTATAAAATAATAAATATTATGCATACATCATTTATAGATAGTATGCAGATGACGTCACTCAGGCCTTTGTTATTGTTTTTGCCATCCGCGTTTGTGAGTTGTTCTCACTAAACTGTATTAACCAGACTATAAAAGTTCATGGTTACACAGAGTTTGTGTGTTGGTCCGTTATACTTCCGGATGGCAATGTTGTGAACTCCTTGGCCAAGCGCATTCTATCTATACATAACAAGAACTGGTGATAATGGCAAAAAAACTATAAATGTAATAATTTGAAATAATAATGATGTATATTTTCTTCATAAAATCTGATTTAAAATCAGTAAGCCCTTTACGGCTTTTCACCGACATAAGATTTTTAAAATAAATCATTTGCACATAAATTAAATACTAGACGTCTATAGTCAGATTTTTTTTATTAATGGCGCGTGTTTATCTGGTTTTTCTCAGTTCCCCCTCCATCAAAAGTAAAAAATTGTGTCAACCTTTGAATCAATTTGTCTTAACTGAGTATAGATTTTAGATCGTGTTGATGCCATATATCAAAAAAGTTTTCTTCTTTAAGACCTATAGATAGAATGCGCTTGGCCAAGGAGTTCACAACATTGCCATCCGGAAGTATAACGGACCAACACACAAACTCTATGTAACCATGAAATTTTATAGTCTGGTTAATACAGTTTAGTGAGAACAACTCACAAACGCGGATGGCAAAAACAATAACAAAGGCCTGAGTGACGTCATCTTCGAACTATCTATAGGGAATGCGATTAGCGGAAGATTAGCGTCATTGATTGGACGTCACCGGCGGAGAAGTTATTAGAGAAAGATCGTCAATATGGTTTTTCGCACGCGTCTCTCGTCCTCGCTTCCTGTGAAACCGTGCGGTTAGTTAAATAGTTTCTCAGCGATCTTTAAGTTGACGTTCTCTCTGTAAGGTGACGTCCAATCAAAGGACGCTACTCTTCCGCTAATCTTATTCCCTATAAAAAACTACTTTAAAACCGCTGTCATAAAATTCGAGATTTTACACTGTAAAAAATGTAAACAAGTTACGCACCACAACGTATGAGATGAATTCATCGTTTTCCCCAAAAAATCTCGTGCTGACACGTAGTTCCGGCTAGTGATTATGAGTTCACGCCATTCTTGTTTCCGAATAAAAACAATTCTCTTCAATTTTTATGAACTTATTGCTTATTATCTATATCCTGTGTCAAAACGCTTCAACAGTAGTAAAGTCACTTCCCTCGTAATGACGCATAGTAACTTAGTAACTGGTTCTAAACTATCGGAACAATGGCGGACGCTCTTATGAAATATTTCTCCGACGAGCATAAAATTTAGCGTATCCAGAAGAAAAACACATTATAAATCTGATCATGTTTTGACTTTTACACATTCTGATCACAAGAAATATGAAGAGTTCTAGCCAGCATGAAGAATACAAAGTACCGATTTTCTTTGTTTAGAACCACGATGGCCGCCGTTGCTGGGCGACGTGACATCAGACTTTTGAATCCAATTACCGATATGAAATCTCTAGTTTTAAATCATTTGAACTACTGATTAATGCTGTTTATATACCTTTGAAAAATTGTGTCTATACATCCGACAAATGAATGGATGTATGATAATTCGGGTAGAAAAAGACTCATGAGTTCTTGCAGGTGGTGAAGATACTGGGTATTTAGAAGAATGCTATACCATTTTGTTTTCTTTTCTGCATCATCTGGAAGGTAGAGACTATCATTCTGGGGTCAATGCAGAGGTGTTTGAAGACCGGCAAGAGAACCAATGCTGGTTTTCCTCGAAATACTCAGCCGTTTTGCATTGGACCACATTACAATAGGCTTCAACAGTCATGACGTCACTTCCCTCGTAATGACGCATAGTAACTTAGCAACTGGGTCTAAACTATCGGGACAATGTCGGACGCCCTTATGAAATATTTCTCCGACGAGCATAAAAGTGTATCCAGATAAAAAACACATTATAAATTTGATAATGTTTTGACTTATATACATTCTGATCACATGACATATGAAAAGTTCTAGCCAGCATGGAGAATAAAAAGTACTGATTTTCTTTGTTCTGAACCAAGCTGCTCGCCGTTGTTGAGCGACGTGACATCAGACTATTGAATCAAATTACATGATCACCTCTATGCTCCAACTTCGGCAACTATAAAAACTGATATTATTTCATGGCTCCAATCAGACATCACTACATATTCTGATTATTTAACAAAGGCCCAACCATAAACCTATTGAAAAGAAAAAAAAACAGAAACAGTTTTCAAAGCAGACGGTCTAGTCAATGAGTTTTGACACGAGGTTGCGCGACTTCCCCCATATCACTGTGAGCGCAATTCAATCGAGCTCATTTGGACCCAAGTAGAGAGAAATATGAGAGGTGGAACACCAAATGTACTCTCACTGACGAGGCAATAAGTGATAGAACAAGGGAAGACTGGAAAAAGGCGTGCTTCAACCTTCGCAAACTGGAGGAAAATTACATTTCATTGCCACAATATCTGTCTATAGTCGTTTCATTTCTCCTTTTCCTCATCCTCGTCATTAGAATGTGATGATTGTAGTTGTTGTTATTGCTAAACACATGTACATATTTGTGGAAACAATGTATCATAACTTGATGAGTTTCTAATTTTGAGCAGTTTACATTAAATTTATGTAATCCTCTTTGGCAAAAACAGAAGCTATTTCTATAAATTTTGCCATCAAAATAATGTTGGAAGTGCGTAATGTTCACTTTCATTCATCAGTAAAGTGTAGTGATGGTTATAATATGAAGATGTCTAATAATTAATGATTGCCATTCGTTCCTCCATAATCAGATACTGAATGTATATCGTTTAAGTGTCAATTAACCGAACTTTCCATTTAACGAATTCTTTCAAAGTGGATAAACGGAAAAGACATAATTTTGATATTGTAAATCATCTATAAGTTACGATCCTTACTAGTCATCGATGTTATAAGCGAAATCCTTTCCAATTATATTAAATTAATGAAAGAAAATGTTTTGATTAAGACAAATTAATTCAGAGATTCATACAAACGTTTGCAGCTGTGTATTGAGGGACAGCTGAGAAAAAGAAGAAAAACACACGCCACTTATTAAAAATCTGACTATAGATCATTATTATACATAGAAATTGACATGTCTCGCTGGTACATTAAATATGAATATCACATATATGAGAACAGAAAACGAATCTGAACTAATTTTAGAATCTGCCATCTTTGTCATAAGAGTCTCTCAAACCTATTCAAATCTGTTCTCTGGTAGATTATTCCATGAAACTGCAGTGGCACAGCGAAAGGACTGTTTACCGAATGGGTTGTTTTGATGTTTGGGACATTAACAGTATTGCTGGTGTACGTAAAATCATATTTTCTTTCTTCGAAGGTTACTAAATTTTCTAAACATTTTGGGGATAATGTATGAAAAATTTTGAATTTGTCTGTTGCCATATTTTGCATTCTCTTGGTTTCAAGGGGGATAAATTTAGCCGTTGTTAATAACTCTTCGTAAGTGCCGGTATAGTCACTGTAGATGAATCTGAGAGCACGTTCTTGTATATTTTTTTCATTTTGTAAGCATTAGCTCTTGAGCAGAAGTGCCACATAAGTGGACAAAGATTAACATTTGATAAAACAAACGTATGGAAAATTGTTAGTTTATTTAGTTAAGAGAGCTGTCTTCCTAGTCTTTTTAACACGTTAAGTTGTTGAGGGGCCTTCCCGCATATTGTTTTGCTGTGAAAGTCAAATTTTAGTCGGTATCAATATCAATTCCAAGTAAATTTACCGTGTCTTCACATGGTATTGTTTCTGAATCAATATTAAACACTGGGCATTTATTCTTCGTTCTTTTGTCTTCAGCTAGAGCCTGGAACTTGTCTGGATTGGTCTTCGTGCAATGTATATGGAACCAATTAGTAAGGATCTGGCTCTTCTGCTCAGTAACATCAATTAGAGTTTTATAATCTTTATGGCGGTAGGAAAGTGTGTTATTGTCGACATACCTATACAGTACTGAATCTTTAATAAATAAAAATATGTCATTTCTAAATATATTTAAAAGCAATGGACCTAGAAATGATCCTTGTGGCACCCCATTTGAAACTTCTTCCCACTCAATCTGAACTTCTCCAATTTTAACATGTTTTTAAAAATAAATAACTTTTAATTAATATTTTATATTATTTGCTACCCATATACCGAAAGTTTGCTCATTATTATGACATGTGGCAAACAATCAAATGCTTTAGATAAATCCACCAGGATTTCCGCTACATATTGTTTATTGTTTAACGCCTTTTTCCAGTCCTCAATTAGTTTCAAAAGTATTGTCTGTCACCCATGCTTTTTTTTCTTCATGCACATAAATACCCGTGAAAGATTATTACAAAATGATCTGATAATTGTTGAAAGAGAACAATAATGGGTAAAATACTAACGGGTCTATAATTTCTCATGATCAGTTAGGATCAGATTTTTTTAAAGGGGAGTAACTTGTGCTAATTTTAGCTTGTCTGGGAAACCATTTGTTCTTATTAATTGATTCATTTATAATATTACATAATGAATATGGTTACTACGGAGACACTAGTTTTTTAGAAGATTTGCTGTAGGTTTATCTTCACCTGTTGCCTTTTTGTCATCTATGATTGTTTCTTGGTTTGTTTCTTTTCAATGCAAATAACGGTAAGTTTGGGTATTTCTCTTTAATTGCCGATATACTAGGATGAATGTTGTCATTTAAAACAACATTTCTTCCAATGCCAGTTGCAACGTTAACAAAGAATATGTTGAATGCTGAGCACTCTTCCATTTACAATTTTATCTCCAGTTGTAAGAAATATTTTTGGGCGCCGGATCTTTGATGTTTTGAGAGGAAAGGTTTTATTGTATGCCACACGAAGGGATTTGATGCATCTGAGAAGTTGACACTCAAGCAAGTGGTGTGTTATGTTTCATTGGAGTCTTGACATTAGGGACAGGAATATAAAGAACTGAAAACTGTGTATGAAATATGGACAGGCAGGGGATGTGATTTTTGTATTATTACGTAAATGGCTGTTGAGCGGGATGTGTTGTGTTCTTATTTGACAGATTATGTCCTGCTGGGGTCTTCTGAGCATATATTATAATGTATTTATTTTACATCTGATTTAAATGGGAAAATGTCGGTAAATAGTCTTTTTCCAATCACTCAACTTTGCATCGCCCTCAGCGAGACTCGAATACAAAAGCTACCGGTCAGAGATAGAGTGTCATACCAGCACAAAGACGCACTGAAACAAAAAGGCGAAATTATTTGGCTCATTAAAGGAAAATGAGCTCCAGGAAGCCAGTCAAAAAATCAAAACAAACAGAACTTTTCATTACGTTTCATTTTAAGTAGCATTGTATTTTTATTTATTTGATCTTGTCCCCCTGTTCGATCTAATATCTTCACCTTCAAATATCGTTTTGAAAAGAAAAAAGGTTAACAATCATGTATTAATTTATTATCAGCATGAAAATTATAATGAGCCGAAAATCATTTGTAATTGTAAGTACGATTTTCTCTTTATTTGACCTCTACCGCATAGAGATTTTTTAAAAAAAACAATTAAACTAGACCCAGTTACCAAGACGTTGCTGGGTAGACATATATGTTGCCAGTGTTTGTTATTAAACTGACTTGAAGATTTGAATCACATCAGTTTGCGTTATATTGTTTTTTAATTTGATATTATAGACTAGTATATCAAAACTGGACAACCCTCGGTAAAATACGATTATCCCATTTTCAGATAAATTCGGGGAACTGAACTAAAATTCCTACTCCATTCAACAATGGATACCTAAAGACATAATCTTGTTTCCTTTAGATGAATAGAGCGTTACACTGACATGCAAATGGTCTTATATATTAACAGATATCTTCACCCCGCACTATTTTCGTGTGGAAGCAATTTTATTTTTTCTTTGTGATATTAAGCTGCTAGAAGCTGTTGACTGTAAAAAGTAACGAACATAACAGCTTCCGGGAAGAACAAAATAACAAACACGAAATGTTTTCGGGCGTAAAACTATTCTTCGGCCAAAAAAATACCAAAAAAATGAAAACAAATACATTACTAGAAAACCAGAGAAAGTTTTGCTCTCAAAGTGATTTTCAATTAGTGGATGACGTCCACTAGTTAATCTACTTGGATTTTCAGGTTATGAGCAGGTAAAGACTGGGGTTTTTTTTGTTATAGATATAGACATTTGCTTTATTATTACAAAGGATCAAAATTGAAATGCAACCCTGACTTTTTTGCAAGTTTCCTTTGATTAGAGATCTTGAATAATACTAAAATTTACTACAAAAGTGTACAATTTCTGAATGAGAAAAGTACTTGAAATCTACCATCGAAAAAAACAGAACAACGAAATATATCCGAAAGAGCAAACGAAATTAACGTTACTCAGCTCTTTGTCATTGTTTGTAGCTAGCCATTAATATCAGTAATTCTCACAAAATTATATCAATCATACTATAAACGTTTATGCGGCACACAGTTTTGTGGTTTGGTGCGTTATATCCGGTTGGCGGATGTTGTGAGCTTTTTGGCTAAACGCACAGTATCTATAAGGAATATGTTATCTGCTCTTTCCTCTCCTTTTTACTGAAAATTAACATTCATTTATTTTTTACAGACCACAGTTTATAGATGTATATTGGATCGGGTTTTACCCTGATGTTAATGTGCTCTGCTTATAATAATGTTCATCGAGATGTCAAATGGATCTCTGAACTTAACGAAATCAATATAATTTACATTCAAAATGAGAGAGCAGAGAAGTGAAGGAGCTGCTCCATAATTGAGGTTGGATGATAGAACGTGGACATGTTGGTTTAAATAGTGGAAACACAAAAACTTGACGAAGAAAAAGAAAAGAAAAAACAAACTATGACAGGATCGATTGGGAAGAACCTCGGGAAGATCGTAGAGTTGTGACTAGCAACGTTGGATAGAATTATTTTTATTGTTACATACATTTTATTTGCTTGATTTATCTTATGATATCAAAATAAGGAATAAGGCAGATTAAACTACAGTGCATTATATTATTTACCATCTGTAACTTTTGAATATAATATATTACATCTGGTTGGAAGATTAAAACATCAAACTTTGAAGTTTATAAAAAATATTGTTCAAATCATTTTTTACAAATCGTTCTGGAGTGCAAACGTATCCCGATTTCGTGCTGGCGTAATTTTGCAATCTAGGTTAATTTAGAGCCTCATAACTTCTACTTTTAGATTGATCTTTTCTATTCATTTCCCCCTAAAATGGAGCTTATGCAATTTCGAATAGGAATTATATGATTTTTTTTTTGTTTGTTTGTTTTGTTTTTGTATGTTTGTTTGTTTGTTCTTTTTTTGTTTTGTTTTTCTCTTAATTTTGCAATTCCAGTAAGAGGTTTTTAATTCCGGAGAACCATTTTAAAGGGGATATTTAAAATTGTGTTCTTAGATCTCATCTGATGAAAGGATGTCAGACTAACATGATATGCCCCCAAGTTAAAGGTGAACGATTTGCCCTCATTAATTTAATTCGATAACGCTGCTGATGACCGTCGTTATGAGCTCTAAGAAAAAAACATAATTGCCATAATAATAATAATAATAATAATAATAATAATAATAATAATAATAAATAATAATAATAATAAATAATATAATAATAATAAATAATATATTATAATAATAATAATAATAATTATAATAATAATAATAATAATAATAATAATAATATAATAATAAAATAATAATATAATAATAATAAATAATAATAATAATAATAATAATAATAATAATAAATAATATAATAATAATAATAATAATAATAATAATAATAATAATAATAATATAAATAATAATAATAATAATAATAATAATA
>NC_088360.1:66244488-66264488 GCF_034508935.2 Berghia stephanieae | reverse complement strand
AATTTTGACTGTGCACTTATTTGTGTGTTAGATAGTTAATACTTCAATACAGCGATATGTACCGGAATTTGTTATATTGAAAAGGAATGTTGTTTAATGTTTTAATTGTGAAAACTGTTATCTATCCATGAAAGTTACACATAGCATTTCACGGGTTTTAAAGACTACTAGCTCTTAAACGATGCGATGCAATACATCATGAGGTGATGCTATTTTTTGGTTATACCTAATTACAGAATCTCCTCTTTCCTGTTGTTATTATTATTGGCTCTCGTAAATACTAAATGTCTCTATCGTTTAAAAGGTGAAACGAAAATAAACAGATGAGAATACGTTTCCTGTTTTTGTCAAATGAAAGGGAAGGAATGCCTGCCAAGATATGTAGCTACCAAACATTGCATCCATCAACGTTCACGGATGCTTGCTCACCGGTGATAGCTCATTAGGAGCAGTGCACTAATTGTAAGAACATTAATTTTTTTCCCTACCTTTTCTATATACAAGCCGTATTCTTTAAATGAAACACACATACTTTGTTAAACCTCGGCTAATTACAAGAGACGGGCTGATGTATTTGGCAGCCTTGAGGAAAATATTTCAATAAGGTGGAGAGTTCTTTTATGGCTTAACAAAAGATGTTTAGAATGTGTTTGTCTTGTTATAAAGAGTCAGTTGATTGGGAATCTGCCAGAGACTGACTGAGATAATTAAAAACAACGGAATTGTAAATGCCTAGTACAAATATGTACAGCAACTCAGAATGAAAAATTATTAATTAACGATTTCAATGTCTCTGGTGTACTTATTATAATAAAATAACAGGTAAAAGTAACGTATGGTTAACCCAAACATCGTGCCGATCCAGAAGAACATGAAATTAATGGAGGGCAATTCCATGTTTAACGGACGAAACAATCATACCTTGTATCTCAAAAACACAAGTTTGATGACCCTCAATGAGGAATCGATCAGTTGTTTGACACCAACGTTTTAATCCCAGGTGGCAAAATGTTCTTCTTAATGATGATCATATAACGTAACTGACGCAAAGCAGAGACAATGAAACACATAGACATGATTTGGTTTCGTTAAAAATTCTCTCTCTCTCTCTCTCTCTTTCTCTCTCTCTCTCTCTCTTTGTGTGTGTATGTGTGTGTGTCTGTGTGTGTGTGTGTCTCCTCTTACACTGTCTCAATTAACAGTTGTGATTGAACACTTCTTGCAGTAATTTAAATGGCATTTAAATATTAAAGACATAAATAGTCTACTCAAACTTAATAATTAAAACATATCGCGGAGTAATATTAGTGTCATACACTAAATATAATAATTTAAAAATGCATACAATCTAAATAATGATCGAGCAAAAGCATTTTGAAATTATTTCGATTGTTGCCTCATGGTTGAATTTGTCTGGAATTGCCAGAAACAAGTTCATTAATCAAAACATTGACATTGTCACGAAACGCCACGATTATGGGTCAGCTTGTCTCAGCGGTAAGGTCTTTGCTTCGTACCAGAAAGGCCCCGAGTTCGATCACCCACCACTGCGCTGTGTGGCCTTGAGCAAGTCACCTCAACCTAACTCAAATTGCGGCACAAATTTATGATGACTTTATGGGTAGGTAGTGTCATGGTCTAAAATGAGTGTTAAGAGCTACTCAAGTATGCATAAAATAAAGATGTGAAGAATAAGGCCCCCAGAATTTGTAGTTACTTTAAAATGAAGAGCAAATAACGATTTGTTTAAGATGATATAAAAAGAAAGGTTGATCGGGCCGCGAGGTAATCGTTCATACATCAACTCAAATGGGGAGTAGCCTGTCGATTCTTGGGGTATTTCTCTACATGCAAATAGGATTGCTGGTAAATATATGTCCCAATCATCTGGCTTTTCTGCTGACACTTTTCTTAACATGTTCTTCATAGTGCCATTGAATTTCTCACAAAGACCATTTGCTTGGGGGTGGTAGGGAGTTGTGAACGAGTGTTGGATTCCCACGAGTTTCATGGTTTCATGCATCATATGTGATGTAAACTGGGGTCCATTGTCCGACAGTATCTCAATTGGTATGCCTATTCTAGTAAAACTTGTCATCAATGCTATGTGATCCGATGTAGTTGATTTCAGTGCTATCGCTTCTGGCCACCTGGTTGCGTAATCGACTAGTGCTAGTATGTGTACGTGTGTATGGTTTCTGTCTGATTTTGTTAAAGGGCCTATAATGTCAATTGCAAATTTTTGAAAAACGTTTTCAATAACCGGGGTTGTCTCTAATGACAATCTCTTTTGCGACTCTTCTTTGGCATGTGTCACACGATTTCACATATTTTCGGACGTCTTTAGTAATTCCAGGCCATGTGAAAGTCTCGGATATTCTCTTCAATGTGGAAGAGCTCCCAATATAGTTATTGAATCATGCGCTATTCCAGGGATTTTGTTTCTGTAAATACTCGGCGTGACCAACTGTTTAGCCATTTTGTTTCTTTTCCTATGTAACCTGAACAGAATATCTTTTTCAATAATGTATTCAAGTTTTGATTTCGTCCCTTTGTTTGCGATATTGAAATATGATGTTAAAGTCGGGTCTTTTTTCTGTTCTTCAATGAACGTGTCCCTGTCAAATTGTTGTGGTTCAAGAGAAATAGTCATTGGCTTCTCTGTTGTCTTAGTCATATTTCTTATGTTTCTGCTAGACAAGCTGTTTCTTGAGTTATTGACAATTCTTTCACATCTGTTGGGTTTCCTTTAAGACCTTTTATATTGCCAACAATAACATCAGCGACGGGGTTGGGAAGTACACAGCATTCCACTATTCCTGTATAGTATGGGGTTTCTATGTACACGTTAGCTGTTTCAAAGGTTTCGACTGTGCCACTGAATGTGATGCATTGTAGTTTTTCCAGTTTTGTCTTCGTCGTTGACCAAAGATGATTTTATTCCTACTGTACTGCATCCTGTCTCTCTATATTTTGCAATCAGTTCCATTAGCCTTGTCTTCACAAAAATAGCGATCCTGACTTGTGAGTTTGTGTTAAAAGTGACACACCTTTCACGCAATACACATTTATATTTTCTCCTGACATTACTCGTGTCTGATTATTTACACTTGCTTGGAGTGATGCATTTGCAGTTTCTTTTAGATATCCCACGATTTAGTAACATTTGTCTGCTGTGTGGCCTTTCATTCCACAATATTGCCATTTAATTATAGGTTTGCTGGTTTTCTTATACTCGGTATCATTGTCAGTGCTATTCCTTGTTTTGTTTTGATAGGATCGGCTATGGTCTCTATTGAACTGTTGGTTCCATGGTTTGTTGGTATGGTCATCTTGTTTCACTTGCGTGTGATTGATCTGCTCGTTCTATTTGAGTACTTAACTTTAGGTGTACACGGACTCTGAGCAGCGGCAGCATAGTATGGTTCCTTCAACGTTCTGCCAAGGGGTGTCAAGGGATGTGCGCTGTTAACGTTTTCTGCGTAGATTTTTAATTTGTCCAAGTTCTCTCCTTAAAGAAGCGACTAAATCTGGTTTGAAATCTTGATAGATTCGATTCTTCAGCGTTAGATAATAAAGACCTGCAAAGTTGTCTTGTTTTACGTTTGCCAACTCAAGCCATCGGTTTAAAAATTGAGTAATTCGGTTCACGAATGTATTAAAGTCTTCTCAAAATTTCAGGTTTTGCAGTGTGAACCCTTTCCTGGTAACCATCTTCCGTTAATCTAAATCTTTTTAGTAGAGCCTCTTTAATTTTGCCATACTTATCTAGTATCTGCATCTTCAATTGTTAAGGTATAGAAAACTTTCAGTGGTTCTCAAGACAAGCAGTTAATCAAGGCTTGGCCCATTTGCTTTCCTGCCAACCATAACCTTTATTCTGAACTTCGAATCGGTGTAGGAAGGATTCTAGACAGTCTGAGCGTTCATCGTAGGTAGGCATGCGCGGAATTTTCATTAGAAACTCGTCACCATTATTATGTTTTCTTTCATGACCGGTATGTTTTTTTCAATTTCTAGCATCATTTGGGTCCTTTTGGTTTTGTCTTCAGCTAGAGCTATCTGTCTTTTCAGTTCCCTTTCTTGGGTCTTTCTTCTCGTTCTTCTCTACGAATACTTTCTTCATTTTCTTCTCTACGAATTCCTTGTTCATGTTCTTTTTCTTCTTTTACTTTCTCTTCACAACATAAAAATATTCTTTCCTGGGGTATTTCCAAGTCCTTTGCGAGACTTAAGTATCTTTTATATGCTTCCATGTTGCAATAAATCAGTTACGATATTTTATATATTATATTGACAGGATACTGTTACTGACTGTTTTATTTATTTACACTTACTGAATGAACTGTTCTATTTTTAGAATGTGTGAGAAGTAATCTTAAAAATGGCTGGCTAAAACTAATAGCAAAGAACTGAGTGACGTCAATTTGGTTTTATCTATACAAAGATAATATTAAGGCAATGTTGCACTTCCCTCACTTCTTCTATCCTCCTCCTCTTACACCTGATTCAAACCCAAACTTTCACGTTGAATTTCAGCCGAAAGATATCGGTGTCAGGGCTGTGATGATACAATAGCGGGTTGGGACACAAGTTATGCATTCCGATGGCCATCTCAATAAAACAGGGAACGATTGGTGACATGGAAGTGATATTCAAGCGGATAGCAAGTAGTGCTTGGAGCATGGACTAAATTGAGTTGTTCGCCCTTTCCTCACATTAACTTTATTTCCACATTTGACAAAATGTGATATTTTGTAAATTTACATATTTGTTTGTGTTTTTGTTTACTGTCTCCTGACGAAGGCCAAGGGCCGAAACGTTGTTAGTTTTGTGTTGTTCGATCCCTTATATATGAGTCACATCTACTCACTTTATATTTTTTATCTCCATATCTAACTTACTTTCTATCTATCGTTCTGTTCGTCAATCAATCTATTTATATATCAAATCTGTTTATTAATCTATCTATTAATCTATCTATAGTCTATCTATCTATCTATCTATCTATCTATCTATCTATCTATCTATCTATCTATCTATCTATCTATTTACTTATCTGTCTGTCGGTCGATCTTTCTATTTACCTATCTATCTTTCTTTCTATCTTTCAATCTATTTCTATCTCTGGTCTCTCTCCCTCCCCCTACCCCTTCTCTCTCTCTCTCTCTCTCTCTCTCTCTCTCTCTCTCTCTCTCTCTCAGTGTATCCAGATCTTTCTGTTACTTTCGCTAACTTCCATCACCCTTGTTCTCTCTGAAAATCAAATAATAATGTTGATGCCTTAAATACATCATATTATAGCCTCCCGTTTTGAAGTCTGCAATAGCTCAATATATGGCACTGCGCTTTGGAAATTCCTTGGCTTCAGACCAAGAGATTGAAGCCTAATAGATACCGAGTGGAAGGTACCAGAACCACGCCTCCCGGGCAGACAGCAGAAAGTAAACAATTGCTAAACAAAGCAGACCACACGGTTTTACCATAGATAGCGTTTAGATAAAATACTTACTAGCTCTACACGTCTGATAAATCATATATTCCATCACAGAAAACTAGATGTAACCTTCAACCTTTATAGAAAGAATGACATTGCCGTTTGTCGGATCTTAGTTTTTGGTTTTAGACAGTCATTTTAATGATTAGCTCTCATTAAATACTAGGAACAAAATTGACGTCATTCAGCTCTTCATTATATTTTTAGCCAGCTATTTTTATGATTAGTTGTTACTAAATTCTATCAATTTGACTATAGAAGGAACGAATTGACGTCATTCACCTTTTTGTTATTGTTTTAGCCAGCCTTATATGGGTAGTTCCGTAGCCATCGTTAACATATAGATAGAATGAAGTTGACGTCACTCAAGCCTTTGTTATTGTTTTTGCCATCCATGTCTGTGAGTAATTCTCACTAAACTGTATGAACCAGACTATAGAAAGAATGCGCTTGGCCAAGGAGTTCACAACATTGCCATCCGGAAGTATAACGAACCAACACACAAACTCTATGTAACCATGAACTTTTATAGTCTGGTTCATGCAGTTTAGTGAGAACAACTCACAAACGCGGATGGCAAAAACAATAACAAAGGCCTGAGTGACGTCATCTTCGAACTATCTATAAACGTTCAAAGTTACACATAATTTGTGTGTTGGTCCTTTATACTTCCGGATGGCAATGTTGTGAACTTATTAGCCAAGCGCATACTATCTATAGCCTGACATGAGAACCGTGGCCTTCGAAAAGTTATGGCCTGAAACTGACCAAAAAATGACGTCAAAATGCCAGTCTTTTGCCACAAAAGAAAACAAATCGTGAGTTGTATTCAATAGTTCAACCAATGAAATGACTTGTTTCCATGAGCTCTACTAACAGCAACTCACAAGGCTGTGCAAAAAAAACAAATAATGACCTCAAAATGCCAGTCTTTTTGGATTTCAGTATCAGGCTATAAAATTACGATGGCTACGGTATCAGGCCATAACTTTACGAAGGCTATGCTAGAACCCTCTAGGACTGGCAATAGGATTCAATAGTCGTAACGTCACTTCCTTCCTAATGACGTGTGGTAACTTAGTAACACTGGCTCTAAACTATCGGAACAATGGCGGACGCCGTATGAAACATTTCTCTGGCGAGCATAAAAGCATATCCAGAGGGGAAAAAAACCCCATAAATTTGACAATGTTTTGACTTTTACACATTCTGATCACAAGGCATATGAAAAGTTCAAGCCAGCATGAAGAATAAAAAGTAATGATTTTCTTTGTTTAGAACCAAGATGGCCGCCGTTGCCTGGCGGCGTGACATCAGACTATTGAATCCAATTTGACGTCATTTCTTATGTTTGTGTAGCGTCTAGTGAGTTGTTATAGAGCTCAAGGAAACAAGTTATTTTATTGGTTGAACTATTGAATACAACTCACGATTTGTTTTCCTTTGTGGCAAAAGACTGGCATTTTGACGTCTTTTTTTGGTCAGTGTCAGGCTAAAACTTTACGATGGCTACGGTAGTTCTCACTAAATTACATTAATCATGAAAAAAAAAGCATTTAAGGTTACATATAGTTTGTGTGTTGGTACGATATATCCAGGTTGTGGAAGCTGGGAGTATTTAACTAGACTCATAGCATCAATTTAATCGCATCATGACTTCCATAGATAGAACGAAGTTGAAGTCACTCAGGTATTTGTTATTGTTTTTGTCATCCATGTTTATTAGTAAGTCTCACTAAACTGTATCAACCAGACTATAAAAGTTGATGGTTACAAAGAGTTTTGTGTGCTGGCCCATTATACTTCCGGATGGCAATGTTGTGAGCTTCTTAGCCAAGCGCATACTATCTATAAACGCACATACATTTTTTTGTGTTGGTCTGTAAAATTTCCGGGTGATACTGATTTAAAAAATATTATCACAAAAGAAGACCACGATCACCAAACGAAAGTGAAAATAGATAGAAGTGCTCAAGGAAAAAAACGATGTTATTGGTTGCGTTATTGATTACAACTCACAATTAAAGTTTCCCCGTGATCTTCCTCTTTTTATGACTTTTTTTTTGTTCTTTTTTTTATTTTTTTATTTTTTTTTAAAATTAGGGCATACATTTACGAAGGCTACGAGCCAAACCCAAAAGTTTGTTTTGCCGTGGTGAAATATCTAGTCTATCAAAGAGAATTTATAAGTTAGCAGTGCCATTCGACTCAAGGACTGTCGATTAGCTGCAGATATTCACCATTGAGGAATGTATAGAACGAACGAGTTGACGTCATTCTGCTCTTTGTAAGTACTGGATTATTAGACAGCCCGTTAGTGATCAGTTCTCATTAAATTATATAAATCAAGACTATAAACGTTAAAGACTACACACAGTTTTGAGTGTCGGTATATTTAATTTGGCTGGCGGATGTTGTAAGTATTTTACCTATAACACAGTATCAATTAATTTGTATTGAATAATTAAAAGTAATTTACTTAACTGGCCGATCAATCTTGAAAGAAGCTGCTGCTTTTGGGTACACTTAGCGAAAGTTTTACTAAATAAAAGTATTTCAGTATGTTTCTTGTTCTTGCATTTTCTCTTCAATAAATGAAAGCGACTAAATATAATATTGTATGTTTTAATAGATGATTTGTTCCCAGACACGACAAAGCTCCAGAATGACGGATTATTTATAGTGCTAAGACAAATACAAAAAGTATCGAAAGAGAAATTATGATAGATTGGAACATTTACAAAACGTTTCGGGATTATAGCATTCCACAATCAAGAATGCAAGTATTATTTTTTTTATAAAACCTTGCTCGTGAGGAAGTCCCATTAACGATGATTTTGTTGTGATGGTTTTAGTGGTGATGATGATGCTGATGATGATAAAAATATCCACTTAGCGTGCTCAAAGATTTACAAAGGGCCTCTGCCTGACTAACAGCAACATGCTGCACGCAGAACGAGACGTGACACCTGTTAGGCGATATTACATAATTCTTTTTGCCCGACAGAGACAACGCTGTTAACGGCCAGGTACTCATTTTGCACATGAGTACGGTGAGATAATATGAGTTAAGAGCCTTTTCTTTGGTCTCAACTATGCACCAAGCGAGGCTTGAACCCCGGACATTTCGATTAGAAAGGGAGTGTCTTACCACAAGACCACATAGTCACACAAATAATAATGATGATAATGCTATGAAAACGAAAAGACGAAGAAATAGATGTTTGTACTGATGGCATCCCGTCAATTTGTCTTTATATATGCTGTGGCGGGGTTTGTTGTTTTATTATGGGTACGAGTCCAAACGATAAGCTCAATGGTCTGGATTCGAACCTAGTATGCGTGCTATGGCTCTCGTTAACAGCTGCGCCAATCAACCAACACCACAAACGGCTCAGGTTTAATCTAGGGGTGATTAAGAATAGTCTTAGGGTCCCTTATAACTAATTGTATTAATACAAGTGAGTCAAGACAATAGTAACGCCCAATACAATAATAACAATTCTATACATAAAGTTTAATTAGATTTTTACAGGAAAAGATAGAGAGAATAATAATATGTGGAAGGTAGAATGGAAATTATGGATGAAATATATAATTGACAATTTAATTGTTATTCATGTATTCCTTGAATCTCAGGAAGAATAGCTCTAATTGAGTGGATCTTATTTATTTATTTATTTATTTATTTATTTATTTATTTTTAATCATCTGTGTCAGTTGAAAATACATTTGAAAATGGTATAAGAACGTTTGGCTTATCTTTTGTACAGCCGGCTTGCTTGATTGAGTCAAATGACGAGGCAGTATCAGCTAGTTCAAGGGTTGGCTCCTGAATCCAGGGTTTTCTTGACTTCACAACAGTGTGTTGTGTTGTGGCTACGGGCTGACAGGAAGGTTCTGGAGTAGGCGACGACTGACATCAGGGATTGACAACTAGGCAAGGATTGGGCGCTGGGAAGGGATGCTAGGCAATGATGCTTGGCAAGGACTGGGTGCTAGGCAAGGACCTTCAACCGAGAGAAAGTTAAACTTTTACAAGTTTGAAATTGGAGGAATGATTCTTCTTTCTTTGGATTCTTTGTGTGTGTGTGTGTGTGTGTGTGTGTGTGTGTGTGTGTGTGATTCAGTTCTGAGATGAATTTGGTTTTGTAAAAAAGGCCAATTATGGGGATAGTCAATCAGAAAGAACGTTCCTATTTTGATAGCCAATGATGTTCAGATGCTTTTAATTAACAACTGGGTAAGATATAACCGAGAACTAGAATATTAATTGCGATTTTAGCAACTCTTGAACGAGACGAGAACCTGAGGACATAAACACACCTGAAGTCTTGTTTGGAAAGGACAATTAGCAGGAGATATGGACAGGCGATTGAACAGATGAATCGGCCTAAGGCGGAAAATGAGTAGTAAGGTCTAGCGTTCAATAGATTTGAAGAGTGTATGTTTACATTAGTTAACTGTAGAATAAAACTGTCCATGTTTTCAGTGTCTTAACTCAACGTGTAATTTCCCTTCGCAAATGTTGTCCACTAAAATTTGAAGTGGTTTTGAATAAGACGCTGACGAATGATAAAGAAACCATAAGAGACAGAAAATCGTTCGTCACATATGCCAACAACCATCTCAGACGCTTCACATTTCAGATATTAATACGATTGAAGACTTTATCACCGAAACGATCACTGGAAATTATGAGGGTAAAGTTATAATGAATAAACGATTGTTGTTAGATCAGAAGATAACAAAACTTGGCAGTTTATTTCACATATGATAATAGAGTCCACGCCCTATGTAATAGCGATTTCATAGAGCGGTAAAAATGGAGATACAAACACAGACAATTTATTGGGTTATCTTGAAAGAAGATTAAGTCTTTGTTGCGCTGAGATTCCGCTTGGAACGAGCCAATCCTGTTCTTCATTTCAAAGTCCGTTCATTATTTGCATCATTTCTTTTGTCCGTCAGAGTGTCTGCTTTGCATACCGCACTCTGAAAAAACACGTTATTTTACATTTTGCCCAGAAAACTCGTCTTTTTAATATCGATCAATTAAATTACCCTCATCTTGACTAAAACTGTCAAGCCTGGAGCTTCACGAAGTCCCAGGTTTGAGAGTTTTTGCTAATAACAGGGTCAGTCTAATCATTCAATATTTGAAGGACGAGTATTCTGGCAAAAATTAAAAAAAACTTATTTGTTTTACAGAATACGACAGTTGCTATATACACCTTATCAAAAAGGGCAGACAATTTATTGAACTCGACATTATTGAGCAAGGCTGTTAGGATTACATATAATGATAAATTTCTGTCCAGTATTTCGATGTTGACGTGACGCCCTGGATGTGCATCATGATGTTTTTGCTACTGCTATTTTCATGCATTAACTCACTCAACCCTAACATTGACTATATCCGTAGTTTTCACGGGTTACTTTTACCCCATGTATTACATTTTTCCGAGGCAAATTATAGGCGTAGTATCAAACCTAATGTTCTTAATTTTTACATGTTAATGATAGTTGAATAAAACTGTCTACGCACATGCTCATTTTAAATACATTTTTTTCCAATTTTAAAAAGTAGCAAACAACTCTAGGATTGAGTGAGTTAAATATTTCGTCCTTCTCCGTATCCTCCTCCTCATCACCCTCCTTCCCTTACTTTTCCTCCTATTCCCCCTCCTCTTCCTCCTCCTCCTCCTCCTTCTTCTTCTTCTTCTTCTTCTTCTTCTTCTTCTTCTTCTTCTTCTTCTTCTTCTCTCTCTCTCTCTCTCTCTCTCTCTCTCTCTCTCTCTCTCTCTCTCTCTCTCTCTCTTTCTTTCTTTCTCTCTCTTTCTCGACCTTCCCCCCCCCCTTTAATTCTATATCTCTTTCCTTCTATCTCCCTCCCTCCGTCCCTACCTCCCTCCCTCTATTATCTTCCTGTCTTGTTTTTATCAACATCTCTTTATTCTCCATGTTTCTCCCCTACCCAATCCCCTCGTTTTTCCTTGACTATCTATCCATTTTTAACCGTGTTTAAAAATAGACCGAAATTACCGAAATCCACCGAGTTCTACCGAAATCTTCTCCAGTGGGGAGTGGACCAGAGACTGTGGGAGGTGAGCTACAGTGGGGATTGAACCAGAGACTATGGGATGTGTGTATCAGTGGGGAATGAACCCGGGTGTATGGGAAGTGGACACAATCGGGGAGTGAACCTGGGACTATGGATGATACCAGTAGGGGGTGAACGCGGGAGCATGGAAGGTGGACACATTTGTGACCCTTCGCCTCAAAACGGTATTAAATCGGAATGCTTAAGATGTTGAAAATTGAATTTATAGCCAGAAATATCAGACTTGTGTTGAGTTTGTATGTTTTATTGATGAGAATGGATACCTTAATTTAGGGTGCTGATGCCAACAATTTATATTTTTGACCAAATTTAACATTAAATTCACCTTTTTCAGCATCTGGTTCGTTCCGACATAATACCGTTTTGAGACGAAGGGGTCACATTTGGGGAGTGAACCCGGGACTATGGGAGGTTGGCACAATTTGGGATGATCCCGGGATTATGGGAGGTTGACACAAATGGAAAGTCATCCGAACATTACCCGAACTTTACACCATTGGGAAGTGAACCTGGGACTGTGTAGGTGGACACTAGTAGGGATTGAACCCGGGACTAGGGAAGGTGGACACTAGTGAGGAGTAAACCTAGGACTATGGAAGGTGGACACCAGTAGGGAATAAACCTGGGCCTAAGGGAGGTGGATACCAGTAGGGAGTGAACCTGGGAGTATGGGAGGTGGACAAAATTGGGGAATGAACCCGGGACTATGGGAGGTTGATATGGGGGGCTCACGTGGGTATCAAACCAAAGACTGTGGGAGGTGGTACCAGTTGTGAGTGAACCCCGGAGTATGGGATGGGGACACAATTGGGGAGTGAACCCGGGACTATAGGAGATGGATACAAGTAGGGAGTGAACCCAGGAGTGTGGGATATTGATATCAGTAGGGAATGAACATGGGACTATGGGAGGATGACACCAATGGAGGGTTATCCCGAGACTAACCGAGGTTGACACCATTGGGAAGTGAACTATACTCCAGTTTTTTATTATTGCTGTGCGTTTTGTTAAAATACATACACCATCCGCCAGCGGGATAAAACATACTAATACACAAAACTGTATGTTACCTTAAACTATAGACTGATTGGTAGAATTTAGTGAGAACTACTCATAAAAATGGCGGCTAAAACCAATATCAAAGAGCTGAGTGAAGTCAATTTCGTTCCTTCTGTAAACCAGTCTGTTGGCATAGGGGGATACCAATAGTTCATATAATATTGATAGAGCACTTTCTTTTAAAGCAAAGAAACCGGGATCGATCCTGAATGCAGTCGAGATAATTACTGACACCCTCTCCACCTTCACCTCAGCAGTTCGTGGGTAACTGGGTATTGTTAGATTGTTTGCATTAGACCAGCAAACCTGTTATTGTCAGTTTGACACTTTAAGGGTCTCTGTTGTTCGTACAGCTCTGGTGGCACACAGCATGTATTAAAAATGATAGCATTGATGTGCGTCTTTACAATATTGACAAAACAACCTTGATATATTTCCAACTGTTTTTATCTTGTAATTCGTTTCATTTATAAATTTTGTCCTCTCTCTCTCCCCCCTCCCCCCCTCTCTCCCCCCCCTCTCTCTCTCTCTCCCCCCCTCTCTCTCTCTCTCTCCTCTCTCTCTCTCCTCTCTCTCCCCCCCTCTCTCACTCTCTCTCTCTCTCTAAGTCTCTTTATCTCTCTCTCTCTCTCTCTCTCTCTCTCTCTCTCTCTCTCTCTCTCTCTATTTCTGTCACTTATTCTTTACAGGTATATGTGATATGTGTTTGATATTACAATTTTTGGTAATTCATTACGCAACTGAGATAAAATATGTTATTGGAAGATGTCATCTTGAATAAGTAAATTAATTCCTTGTTATCAAATTCCATTAACTTAAACCAGTTAACTGCAATACTCTTAGAAAAAACACGTTAAAACATTTGGCCAGAAAACGCGCCCATCAAATATTGATCGATATAAATGGCTTTCATCTTGGCAAGATCTCTAAATCCTGGGCATGGATTGGAAAGAAAAACAACCTCATGATCACTTTGCATAATAACGGCGTCCATTTTTGATGGAATATTGACGAAAGCATTACACTCAGGATTGCTCTTCGTGAACGGTTTATGAAAGTGTAGCAAATTTCATGCGACGTTTTTTTTTTTTTTACGAAAGAGCCATTTTAAAAGTCCTTTAAGATTTTGCACCACGTACCCTCCCCCCCCCCCCCCACCACCACCCCAACGTTCCCAACACACATAAATAACTACATACAAACCAAACACACAATTACAGTAGCGACAGACAAAGAGCACTTCATATTCCACACTAAACATCGTCTGCGCTCTCTGCGGGTTTTATTTCCTGTTTATTTCAATATTCAGTAGATTTTTGACCAATCAAAACATGAAATTTGTGACACACCCTCACACGTGCTCGGACAAACATAGTTGCTTGTTTATAAACGGTAACGTGAATGAAATCACTGATCACTGTTATTGTCTTTATACCAACAAATGGGTGACTAGTTACCATACGACGAAGATGACGTCACTCAGGTCTTTGTTATTGTTTTTTGCCATCCGCGTTTATGAGTAATGCTCACTGAATTGTATTAACCTGACTATAAACGTTCAAGGAAACACACCGTTTTGTGTGTTGGTCCGTTATACTTCCGGATGGCAATGTTATGAGCTTCTCAGCCAAGCGCATACTATCTATTGATCAAGCGGTTGAACAGTGGATATTTTACTTAAACATATACCATCGATAGTAAAATCTGTGGAGTTTGCTGTGTCTACCAATCACTGCCATTGTTATTGTTTACAGTATGACGATTGTCCGAGATGCGTGGTTATCTACGTGTCTATTGTCCCCCCCCCTCTCTCTCTCTCTCTCTCTCTCTCTCTCTCTCTCTCTCTCTCTCTGTCTCTCTCTCTCTCTCTCTCTCTCTCTCTCTCTCTCTCTCTCTCTCTCTCTCTTTCTTTCTTTCTTTCTTTCTTTCTTCCTCCCTCTCTATCCCCCTCGTTTTCTTCTCTCCATCTCTCCCTATCTATATCCTTCTTTCCAACGATCATTTCATACATGTAATTAAAATTAATATCCAAGTCACACTGTTTCGACACCATGAGTAGCATATTTTAATCACATAACTTTAATGAAAAAAAAAAAAATAATGGTCGCATTTCATTATTCCGTGACCCACCATCGCATTGTTGCTATTGTGTTGGACGGAGTGAAACAGCTGTCATAAAAGAAGCTAAAGTTAACATACGAGAAATGCTGAAAATAGAACACCAGCCTAAAAATTCAATGAAGTTTCCCAAAACCTTCTGGATCCGTGTCAACAAGATGGAACCTTCTTGTAGGGACTTTTGGGGACTGTCGCACAAAAGTAATCTTGACTTTGATAACTACAGTCCAGATATGGCAACTGATTTTACCTGTTTGAGCCCTTAAAACTCCATTTATGGGGAAAGAGGTACGAAGCGGAACATGAACTTGTTGAGGGAGTTCAAGCTTTACTTTTTAAAACTTGAAGAGCAATTATTTCGGTTTGGTATCTTTCCTCTGTTGTCTTCTTGGGAAAATGCATTAACCTGTTTAGAGATTTCAATCAAAAGTAGCTGAAGAATGACACTATCATTTATTTTCAAATGAATGTATTGAAAACGTGTTGCGTTATGACAAGATTCCGATGTATTTGGACGGCCCTTGTAACTATATATATATATATATATATATATATATATATATATATATATATATATATATATATATATATATATATACATCCTTTCTGTCTCTCCTATTTCCCATCCATTGATCTATAGACAGTGTTTACAATAACTACAGTGATAATCCTATCCAGGCGATTATAAAGAATCAAAGGAGAATATTCAGTTAAATATTAGGCTAAATATTATGCGACTGAAGTAGGAAGATAAATCACGCCCTCCTAAATTCTCATCTAATCGAAGCAAACCATTAAAAAAGCACACCACCAGCCTACTGTAATGTATACAAACTTGAAATCCAGCTATAAACAAGTCTTTATTGAGCTGTTGCATCCTACCATCACAGTTACTACTGCCAGTTTAGATTTGTTTGAAAGGATAAGGAAGATCTTGTACCTGCATCCGAGGTAATACGATAGTGAATGCTAACCTGCCAGAGATTGTATACCATAATTCGTATACAAAAATGAACATGATAGCTTAAACGATGGACCTGAATGCTGACCAAGGAACGTTTTGAGCTAAAAACTCTTCATCAGTCATTTTTTAAAAAATGACAATACAATCCAAAACGCTCTTATTGCTATTTTACTCATTACTGATGCTATATTATAGATTGGTGTACATTACATTGGGCTTTTTTCTTGAAGGTATCTGATCTACCAAGTACAGATAGCAAAGTATCAGGACAATGAAGGGCTGTTGTAACTTAAATGGTAACTTTAATATATTACTAAAAATCATAATTTATTTTACTTTAATAATGATAAACTGACGTAACTCGAAAAAACACCTTTTCAATTTTGACAAATATTTTGCTTCGTATAGAAGGGACGAAAGTAACCACTCAACTCTTTGTTATTGTTTTTAGACAGCCATTTTGGCGATTGCTTCTCATTAAATAATATCAATGAGACTGTAAACGTACAAGTTTACATACAATTTTGTATGTTGGAACGTCATATCAGGCTGGTGACTGTTGTGAATATTGTACCGAAACGCATAGCATCAGTATCGAAAACATACATTTTATTTTAATAGGGAAGAAAAGTCGTGACATCAAACCTTCTACTCTTTTGGTTCCTAAATCCTCGGGAGCGTTTATGCAATCAGTCTTTCGGAGTACTAATAATGAACAGGTTACATGTGAAGACTGGTTTTCCAAACTCGTTAAGTCGATTCTTCTACTTTTTGAGATTCTCCATCCATGAGATAAATTGATACGTAAATTTTATTTTAAGCATCAATTGGCACAAACATTACCCTAGATTTGTGGGAATCTGAAGTTTTAAATATGATAAAATAATAGACGGAATTAGAAATTTTAGGGGAAATAATCTTCAACATCTCAAAATGGGAAAAACGAAGTTAAGGAGTTTTGGAAAACCACTCCTCATCTATAATAAAACTGGCATAATTATTTCAGTGGCAGGTTGTATAGGCAGTTTTCTTAGTATTACGGGGTGTAAAAGAGCAAGGATGGATGCTTTTTTTATTGACGACCTGCATAATAATATTTAGACGAGAAAATAAGATACCATCACTGACAAAACAAGATGAATTACACAAGGGATGTATCCAGTCCTCCGGGAGCGTGGCTCTACACTTCCAATAAAGTAGAAACCCATTTTGTTTTTTGTTTTTTTTTGACATTACACATTTCTTCCCTGTTTTAGCTGTATATTTGTTTTTTTTCCATTTATTTTTTGGATCGTGAAATTAAAAATGTTATCTCCCAAGTTCCAGTCATGGGAGAACCATTATTATTGATATGTATTAATTACCTTATTCTTAAGAAAACAACAGTTCTGTGGATCAGACCGTGGCCTTCGTAAACCCATGTCCTGACACCGTAGCCATCGTTTACACATAGTCTGGTCTGACGGTGATAAAAAAAAACGTGAAAAGACAAGTCTTTGGCCAAAAAAGAAAAGAAATCGTGAGTTGTAATCAATATGTCACCCAATGGGAGCATTTGTTTCTTTAAGCCCTACTAACGATAACGCACTATACGGTACTAAAACCAAAAACATTACGTCAAACTATAAGTCATGATTGCTTCTAGTGGCAAGCTTTATATTAACGATGGCGACACTGACACTGACCATCAAATTACGTCAAAAGACAAGTCATTGACCACAAAAGAAAAAACATCGTGAGTTTTATTTAACGGGTTAACCGATGGGATCACTAGTTCCTTGACAACTACTAAAGATAACCCACTAGACGGTCCACAAACCTAAAAATGACGTCAAAATATGGATAGGTCTTAGTGGTCAAAATGCCAGTCTTTTGCCAAAAAGAAAACAAATCGTGAGTTGTATTATTAGTTCAACCAATGAAATATCTTGTTTCCATGAGCTCTACTAACGACAGCTCACTAAGCGGTGCAAAAATCAAATAATGACGTCAAACTGCCAGTCCTTTTGGATTTCAGTATCAGGCTATAATATAACGATGGCTACGGTTTTAGGGTCAGGATATATCGTAAACTCAGAGCCTGACACTGACCACAAAATGACGTCAAATGGTGCTGCACAAACCTGAAAAATTACGTTAAAATATATAAGTCCTAGTAGATTCTAGAGAGCACAAAGATCACAGCTTTTGAAATGGCATGCTACAGAAAAATACTCAGAATATCATGGACTGAAAAACAAACAAACAAAGAAGTCCTGAGAAGGATCGGAATAAAATCACCAATTCTTCTTCAAACTGTAAAGAAATTGAAACTGAACTATTTTGGCCATACGATTCATTCGCCACGAATCATTAGAAAAACACATTCTGCAGACAAGGGTAGACGGCAAGAGAGGAAGAGGAAGACCAAAAAGAAGCTGGGAACAAGATGTATGTGAATGGCTGGGAATGACAACAACTCAAGCAAGTAGACTGGCGGAAAACCGTAATATGTTTCGCAAGAAAGTTCGGGAAGCAACGTCCTACGCAGGATCAGCTGACTAGATGATGATGATGAGTAGGTTCTAGCTTAGCCTTTATAAACCTATCGCTTGACACTGGCCAAAAATGACATCAAAGGACAAGTTTTTGACCACAAAAGAAAACAAATTGAGATGTATTCAATACTTCAACTAATGGGATCATTTATTTCATTGAGCACTACTATTCTACAATTCACTTGGTGCTGCACAAACCTAAATAAATGATGTCAAAAGATAAATCACAGTTGGTCCTCGTATCCGAATCCGACTATAAGTTAAAGATAGCGGCGCTTGGGCCCAATAGTAAATTTAGACGTCATTTTTTAGGTTTGTTCCTCACCTCGTGAGTTGTCCTTAGTAGTGTTAGGCGGATCCTCAATAGACCACACAAGGTGGACACACACCACACAACTCACGAAACAAACGTACCTAACAACAAGAAATTTTAGAAACCTCCTTCCACAGACAACTAGTCTGTCTCCGTTTGTTCGACTAGAGACAGAAAATTATTTAAAGGTTTTTATCTGATTGATAATATTTAGTGACTACTCATAAAAATGGCTCACAAAGGTAAACAACGCACGAGACAAACAAACTAACAACAAGAGATTACAGAAACCCCCTCCATAGACAGCACAGCCTAGCGTAAAAAAAAAACAACAAAAAAACTAGCATGTCGCCGTTTGTAGCATTGCTCGTTTTTTGTGCCCCAGGTGGTCAAGATGGACGACCACAAAAAGAAAGTTATTGAATTTGTGAGAGGCCGACCCCTTGTTTGGGACCCAAAGAACCCAGAATATCATACCAAGGATCAACGAAAAGAAGTCTGGGAAGATATCGATATGAAATGTTTACCTGTCGCTGAGCTTATTTTTGATAGTATTAAAAATGGCGATGACTATGATAACGATGAAGATGATAATTAAAGAAAAAAAATTATAATTGAGCTTTTATATAGAGCAATATCCACTAAATGTGCTCAAAGCGCTTTACAAGGGGTCCCTGATCAAAAGCAACATTTAACATGTAGGACGGGACATAACGCTTTTTATGCGATATTACAATTTTTCGGACAAAGACAACACTGTTAACGGCCAGGTACTCATTTTACACCTGAGAACGGTGAGAGAATGTCAGTAAAGTGTCTTTTCCAAGGGATCAACTATGCGCCGAGCGCGAGGCTCGAACCCAGGACCTTCTGATCTGAAAGAGAGTGTCATACCACTAGACCACATAGCCGCACGGAAAGCAAATGGGACAACAGATACAGGGCTAGGGGGATAAAAGACACTAAGTACATCTCCCTGACAACCACGAGAGGACATAAGATTTACATTCTTTGGTCTTCGCTACAGTCGCTGACTTGAACCGTATCCATCGTTAACCTATAAGCAAAGAGTGTGTAGGGTAACGTAGTTACCAAGAGCTCTCACTTCTCTTAACCGCAATGCTATTGTCGCGTGCCAGGCGAGACAGCGTGGTGGGTGTGCTCCGCGTGTATCATGCGCGCTAGGCTTACTGATACAATGAAGAAAATACGAGTAGAAGACTGAAGATGCGTGGCTTCACCAAAAGCGGGAAGTGAGAGCTCTTGGTAACATAACAATCGTTACCTACACGCTCTTTGCTATAAGCCTGACACTATAACCGTAGCCATCGTTATGTTATAGCCTGATACTGAAATCCAAAAAGACTGGCAGTTTGACTTCATTATTT
>NC_088360.1:66226988-66241988 GCF_034508935.2 Berghia stephanieae | reverse complement strand
GCTTATGTTAAGCTCTAGGTGGTGGGCATCACACCAAGACACAAATCTATCAATTCCTTGCCTATAAGCCACTTCGTTGCCATTTGTTGTGAGGCCTTGAAGAGCGGTGTCATCTGCAAACTTTATTAAAGGTACACTCAGGTTTTGACTTCTGCAGTCATTCGTGTATATTGTGAATAATACAGGGGACAATATACAACCTTGAGGAGCACCAGTATTTGTAGCTATACATGAAGATATGTTTTGTCCTAATTGAACATATTGTGCTCTCTCCGTAAGAAATTCGAGCACCCAAGCAATTATATACTTGTTTAAATTCAGACGTCAATTTTTGAACAACCAACTGAGGTTGCATTGTATTGAACGCTGAAGAAAAATCTGCAAAAAGCAATCTGCTATAGCTCTTAGCGTGATCTAGATGCCTGTAGATATTGTTTGTAAACAGCAAAATGGCATCCTCTACGCCACGTCATGGTTTGTAAGCAAATTGATGACTATCACTCAATGGCATAAACTGGTTCCTAATTTTAACAAGAACAAGTTTTTCTAAAGATTCATGACTATTGAAGTCAGTGCAACAGGTCTGAGATCGTTCATAGATTCAAGTTTTCTTTTTTTTTTTTGGAACAGGAATAATTTTTGAAGTTTTCCAAATTTCAGGGATCGAAACGCATTGAAGGGACCAGTTAAAAATATGTGTATAAATGGGGGAAAGCTGATGGGCACATTCTTTTAATAATTTTCCTTTCAATCCATCCGGCCCAGCAGCCTTCATCTCGTTTAGTTTCGAAAATACGAATCTCGATTCTTCTTCACTGACTTCAATAGTCATTTCATCTTCCAGATCTTTTTTGTTTCCACTAGTAAAGAGAGTTTTCTTTTGGTTCAATAAAAGTTTTAGATCTTTTGTTATCCAAGGCTTGTTATTAGGATAATATTTTATTTCTTTTTTACAACACACTAGCTGTTCACAGAATTTTAAATACTCACTCACAAAGTCATTCAGCTCATCCACACTATCACATGATTCGATAAAAACATTCCAGTCAGTGCATTCAAAACAACCACGCAAATCTTCATACACACTTCCGTTCCAGATCTGTACACTTTTCTTTAATGGTTTTACACGTTTAAAACATGGCGGTATGTGGGGAGTAGCAAGAGCATGCAGTGGTCAGATAAACCTAATTGGGCACGGGGTAAACATTTATAACTATTTTTAATATTACACAGGAATAAATCTAATGTTTTTTTGTCCCTTGTCTCGCAGTCCACGTATTGATGAAGTCCCGGGAGAGTGCAATCGTTGCATTGGTTAAAATCGCCAGTGACCATCAATACGGCACCGAGTGACTTAATTTGAATGTCCTGTATTTCTTTCCTCAAAATATTTTTCGCCGTGGTGTTGTCTGATGATGGTGGAATGTAGACGTTGATGATGATGACATGAGTATATTCCCGGGGTCGATAATATGGTCGTGACGAAACAGTAATAAATGATGATGATGATGATGATGATGATTTGATAATAATAATAATAATAATAATAATAATAATAATAATAATAAAATAAGAAGAAGAAGAAGAAGAAGAGAGAAGAAGAAGAAAGAAGAAGAAGAAGAGAGGAAGAAGAAGAAGAAAAGAAAAGAAGAAGAAGAAGAAGAAGAAGAAGAAAAGAAGAAGAAGAAGAAGAAGAAGAAGAAGAAGAAGAAGAAGAAGAAGAAGAAGAAGAAGAAGAAAAGAAGAGAAGAAGAAGAAGAAGAAGAAGAAGAAGAAGAAGAAGAAGAAGAAGAAGAAGAAGAAGAAGAAGAAGAAGAAGAAGAAGAAGAAGAAGAAGAAGAAGAAGAAGAAGAAGAAGAAGAAGGAGAGAAGAAGAAGAAGAAGAAGAGAAGAAGAAGAAGAAGAAGAAGAAGAAGAAGAAGAAGAGAAGAAGAAGAAGAAAGAAGAAGAAGAAGAAGAAGAAGAAGAAGAAGAAGAAGAAGAAAAAAGAAGAAAAGAAAGAAGAAAAGAAGAAGAAGAAGAAGAAAGAAGAAGAAGAAGAAGAAGAAGAAGAAGAAGAAGAAGAAGAAGAAGAAGAAGAAAGAAGGAAGAAAAAAGAAGAAGAAGAAGAAGAAGAAGAAGAAGAAGAAGAAGAAGAAGAAGAAAGAAAAAAGAAGAAGAAGAAGAAGAGAAGAAGAAGAAGAAGAAGAAGAAGAAGAAGAAGAAGAAGAAGAAGAAGAAGAAGGAAGAAGAAGAAGAAGAAGAAGAAGAAGAAGAAGAAGAAGAAGAAGAAGAAGAAGAAGAAGAAGAAGAAGAAGAAGAAGAAGACGAAGACGAAGACGAAGACGTTTTTCTCTTCCATTGCCTTTACATTAGTGTGATTAAATTTATCAGAATTTCTTCATCAGAGCAATCCATGATGAAAGAGTGTTGTTCACTTCGTGGCGTGTCTAACGTTACCTAACTGTCGATGCTGTGCGTCGATGCCGTGAATCCTCTGGAGGACTTAGTGAAAACTACTCATAAAATTGGCTGACTAAAATCAATAACAAAGATGACTGCCGATGATATCGTGTGTCCCATGGAGGGAGCATTCAAAGCCGTTGCACTGCACCTACGTTATTTGCCGACGTTCTGTGTGATGTGTACCTGGGGTGGTCTAATGGAGGGTCCACCTTAGGGGAAACAAATGATCCCATTGGTTGATCTATTGAATACAACTCACACTTTGTTTTCTTTCAGTGGCCAAAAACTTATCTTTTGACGTAATAATTTGACCAGTGTAAGGCTATGAGTTTACAAAGGCTACGATGAGACTGTTACCTTCGTTATCTAATTGATGCTATGCGCTTAACCAAAAAAAAAACAAAAACAAACAAACCTCACAACATTCGTCAGCCCGATATAACGTACCAACACACAAAACTATGTGTAACCTTGAACGTGTATAGTCTGATTGAAAGGCTTTAGTGAGAACTACTCATGAAAATGGCTCGCTAAAAACAAGAGAAAGTCAGAATGTGCTCATTTTTATTTCACTTATAAAAATTGCTGCGAAAAACAAAAATAAAGACCTGAGTGACATCATTTTTGTTCCTTTTATAGCCTGATACCATGCCTTTAAAAAAAAAAAAAATTTGTGCACAGCCTAGTGCGAGGTTTAAGCAATTCTCAAGATGATTCCATTGGTTGAACTATTAAATACAACTCATGATTCACTTTTTATGTTGTCGTCGCCTTGTATTTTGGCGTAATTTTGGTTAGTGTCAGGTTTTCGAAGACAAGGACTCCAAACGTGCATTGTTCGTTGGCTTAGGACATCATTGTCTTGTCCTCGTATTTCTGTTTTTATAAGTATTACTATTACTCCCCTCTTTCATCTTCAAGTCTTCTCCCCCCACATGCCGTATATATATATATATATATATATATTATATATATATATATATATATATATATATATATATATATATATATATATATATAAATATATAAACATTTCAAGTATAATTATTATTGTTTAACTTCTACAGCACTGTTTCATGTCACTAGACACTAGGACAGTCTACGGGAAGTGTGTGTAATCGTTACTAGACAGATTGCGCGTCGGGGCTCTAACGGGGCCCATTAGAGATAGACGACGATTGGGATTGTTTGGAAGCTTTAACCCTTTGCCCACTAGTCATTATGATATCGGAAATGCTATCGCCGTCTACATCTACGCCAGAATAGAAATAGAGGGTGGAGCCTACCATGATATAACATTTCATGGAGCCCTAATTTCATCATATCAGTTCTGTCCACTGGGTGGGTGGGTATCGCTTTCAAGAACTTATGTCCTTATATTATGAAATCCTGAGTTTTTGACCAATCAAAGATTGCTCTTTTGATAGCTCGCTTGTCAACATGAGTCAGCTCAGCCCTTGATTTATGTATCACAGGCGGGATATGTTGTGTAACTTCAAAGACCACGGTTGACCGAAAGCGATGAATGGAAGCCCTACTATGGCGTGGAAACGAGGTCTTGTATGTATAGTTACGTCATATCTCAACGCTCGTGAATTCTTAGTAAGGCTGGACTCACAATCAAAACACGAAATCTGTGTTTTAAACTCTTGAATCAATCGAGTTACATCAGTGCGTTCGTCTCATTGAGAAATGAAAAACGATATATCAATCAAGAACATCGACCGGAAAAAAAGAAAATTATCATAAAATTATAAAATTTGAGAAAGCTGTTTTCAAAATCAAATCTATTACAAAAAAGGTTATTTCTAGACCGATTTTTATGAGACAAAGACAATTTTTCTCCACTTTTCAAGCTGATTCCAACAATGAGGTTTTCAAATTTATCGCAATTAGATTATTTGTCATTATTTTATTTTTTAAATACCCAATTGACTGCTCAGGAAATGAATACGTAATCCTTGATGGCTAGCGAGTTGGTGTTAAATTTTGCGTATCCCTTTCCCACGCAACGGACACACACACACACACACACACACAGACACACACACACACACAGAGACTGAACACACAATGTATGTCTTTCACTTCTGGCCAAAGTTGCCTAATTACAACTTAGACTCGAATGATAACAGCGAGTAGGGTGTCAGATTAAACTTCAGTTTTAAAAGTCTAATTCAATTCACACCGTAATAAATCATAATAATGATCATTCTTGATATATTAGAGCATTAAAATATGTAATTCACATTACTATAAAGATATTTTAAATATCTGTATTTTGTAATTATTTTAGCGACGATACGAACCCCTTTTAATCGTCGAGCCGAACGATAGGATGCTAGACGACGATAAGTCTGTGGATGTGTGTTTGTGTGTGTGTGTGTGTGTGTGTATGTGTGTGTGTGCGTCTGCTTGGGAAAGGGTAAGCAAAATTTAACACCTACTCGCTAGCCATCAAGGATTACGTATTCATTTCCTGAGCAGTCAATTGGGTATTTAAAAAATAAAATAATGACAAATAATCTAATTGCGATAAATTTGAAAACCTCATTGTTGGAATCAGCTTGAAAAGTGGAGAAAAATTGTCTTTGTCTCATAAAAATCGGTCTAGAAATAACCTTTTTTTGTAATAGATTTGATTTTGAAAACAGCTTTCTCAAATTTTATAATTTTATGATAATTTTCTTATTTTCCGGTCGATGTTCTTGATTGATATATCGTTTTTCATTTCTCAATGAGACGAACGCACTGATGTAACTCGATTGATTCAAGAGTTTAAAACACAGATTTCGTATTTTGATTGTGAGTCCAGCCTTACTAAGAATTCACGAGCGTTGAGATATGACGTAACTATACATACAAGACCTCGTTCTCCACGCCATAGTAGGGCTTCCATTCATCGCTTTCGGTCAACCGTGGTCTTTGAAGTTACACAACATATCCCGCCTGTGATACATAAATCAAGGGCTGAGCTGACTCATGTTGACAAGCGAGCTATCAAAAGAGCAATCGTTGATTGGTCAAAAACTCAGGATTTCATAATATAAGGACATAAGTTCTTGAAAGCGATACCCACCCACCTGTCAGTGGACAGAACTGATATGATGAAATTAGGGCTCCATAAAATGTTATATCATGGTAGGCTCCACCCTCTATTTCTATTCTGGCGTAGATGTAGACGGCGATAGCATTTCCGATATCATAATGACTAGTGGGCAAAGGGTTAAAGCTTCCAAACAATCCCAATCGTCGTCTATCTCTAATGGGCCCCGTTAGAGCCCCGACGCGCAAACTCAGTATTGTTGTTTATGATTGTGAGATAGCAACGCCACTACCACGTTATCTCATTCATCTGTAGTGTTTCATTCATCCTGTTTTATTGATAAAGGGGAAACCCGAAACGTCCATTTTATATGCTTTCGTATAATAAATTCAAGCTTACATTCAATTTCACATTGTTATTTATTTCTTCGAGCTTTGAGCGGCAACATTTACGTTTATTTATTAGGTTGCTGATGGATGATTTTGTGAATCGAAGACAAACATTGTGGTCAGAAGGATTTTTTAGGCCAATGAGCTTGATTGATGTGAGAATAAGGTAGAAAAGAGATGAATGGCATGGCACATGAATGATTCGATTGTTCATAAAGAGACCCCAATTCACAGACTTTGACTGCTGTGAAAATGACGCCTATTTTATGTAAAATCTAGGTCATGCTTCCTGCTGTGTTTTTTGACTAAGAAGCTAAAACTAGGTCACATTTTGTCGAAGCATAATAAATTGCCGGAAATTGTTGTTTTCTTAGTCTTTACTTCGTACTCTTATCTCCTCCCCTCCTTCAAAATCTCGATGTTCCTGTTTTAAGTAAGGATCAACAAATTGATTTACGTGAAGATTTTATTTGTTTTTCCAAGGCTTTGTTTTACAGATTGTAACTTTTAAGTTTTCATTGTTTCCTAGTCAACTATTGCTTCTTCTATCTAATAAGTTACTGTACTTATAATTGAAATAGTATGGGAAGAGTGATATCTGGCTTAAATGTTTAAAAAACACTAAATTAACTAAGTTTAAGAGTCCCTTCCTCTACCATCTATAGGAAGGAGAAAAGATACCCTAGTGCATTGCAGAACCATCAATGCTATACCAGATATCGGCCGCTTGCCTTTTGCAGGGTCAAAGCTATCCAGTTGTAATATTTATCTATTAATTTATTCACAATTCTTATTTGTCTTTGCATTATTAATTACAAAATCACACTGGATTAGATGGAGCGTTATGTTGTCGGAATGTAGAGATGATGACTCTAGCATATTTTACACTTACTTTATGTTATTTTGAGTGTTCTCTCTGATATGTTGACTAGGTAAAACAATCATTATTTTGAAATTTTTGTAAGAATTAATTTCGTAATCTGGCAAATTCTGAACTAATAGTCGTATCTTTTAAAATATATTTTGGCAATTCAAATAGTAAGAAAGTAAAAAGCCATTAAATGTTAAAAGTGAACAGCTAATAAATGGTAGGGCAACAACATTTTAAACTTTTCTATAATACATAATACTTTAAAAATTTGAAAATAACAACTCAAAACTATTTTATGTCCTCAGCACCAAAACCTAAAAACTTGGCTTTGATTGAACCACTCCGTTTTGGTATCAGTTATATAAATTTAGATCCCTTTACTGTGCCGTGCCCTTTTATCATCTCTCAATCGTTTATATGAGATTTTGTTTGGAAATCTCAATAATCCATCTTTCCATTTACTGACATATGGCTTTAATTTTAAAATGAAAAACAATACATTTTTTATCGTTACAGAAAAAGGACAAGTGGAAAATAACAGATTGCAGCGAGAACGCCGGTTTTCATGTAGATTCTTTGCATAGGGATACGCCATGTTTTATTCTCAATCTACTGTGTTTTTGGGCTAGTGCAACACAGTTCATGGTGTCCAACCAATTTTAGTAGATTGATTTTCATTTCTTGGTTTGATTTTTTATCGATCGACAATATATGAAAGACAAATCTATAGATGTTTATTATTCTATAGCGACATTGGGACATTAATTCCAGTGTTACACAGCATCAAATATCGATGATTTCTGTAAACAGCACAATTCACCAATTCCAAACAGCCATGATGGATAGTGATATTACCACGGATCCAAGTGAAGGGGATAAATTCGTTACCTCCAATATCACTGGTCTAGAAAATAAAACGGATTGTTGGAACGACTACTGCCTGAATGAGGACGACTATTTTGACATGATACGGAGCTATATAAAGCCAACCCCTTACGAATGGTTCTTTATATTTCTTTATTTTGTCACCTTTGTCGTCGGCCTAGTAGGAAATGCTTTGGTGTGCTTTGCTGTCTTCCAGAACCAGAATATGAGGACCGTTACCAATGTTTTCATCGTCAATCTTGCCGTTGGTGACTTCCTTGTCATTCTTATCTGCCTGCCACCTACTTTGGTCAATGATGTCACAGAGACCTGGTTTTTTGGTACAGGAGTCTGCAAGGTTGTCTTGTATTTGCAGGTAAGATATTAGTATCATGTGTGTAAAACAATATACGATATGCGTCTGCTATTCTAATCACACTCATTTCAGATTATTTTAGAGGCATATCCTTTGTTTTGCAAGTCGACTGAAATTATTAGGTATCCCATAACAAGAAAAAAATGTTTCATTATATTCGCATCCCGTCTAAAACTACCAACAGAACATAATATGGTTCAACCCACCATTTACCAAATCAGTCATAACAAATATTGGCAAACAATTTCTCGTTCTCATTGATAATTATTTCCCCCATAACTAACGGCTTCATAGAATAATAAATAGGAACAACGTACACAAAAGGTACAACTGCCTATATAACACGAAACAGATAATCACGAACCACAACAATCAATTTGCAACTGCAGGGGAAAAAACGATTGCCCCTTACAAGGAAAATGCTTTTCAAAAGGCAATCAACAATAAAGCTAACATAACAACCAACAACACTTCGACACATTAGCAGCATGAACCACCATTCAAAACAATATACAACAATCACAAAACGACCACGAATAACGAATGCAGAGCTAAGGACACAAAATTATCAGTGCAACTACTTACTTGCTTACTATCCAGCGTCGTCCTCATTGCCGTTGGCTGCCTGCACTCTGTGATGACAAATGCCTGCCCATTCCTTGCGTCTGTTGACGCTATCGTTTCTCTTCGATTCATCTCTGTCCATTCTATGATATTTTATATAACTAGGCCTATGTCTTCTCCTTCTTCGTTTGACCAAAATTTCCCCTGTACCACATCTTTCATTAGGATGCATGGTTTTCGGCATATATGACCGAAAAAACTGAGTTTTTTCCTTTTGATTACATTTAATAGTTCTGACATGACTTCCAGCTCTTCCAGTATGCTGTTATTTGTTCTTCTTTCCCTCCAACGTATCTTCACCATCCTTATGTAAAACTACATTTCAGCAGAGTTCATACGTTTCATGTCTTTGATCTTAAGGGCCCATACTTCTGCGACGAAGGTCAATACTGTCCACACCAATACTTTTACTAATTTGTCTTTCAATTCGTTTATTTGTATCCACCGATCAGTCGCTATTTTGCGTTTTAAAGGATCCCAAATATCGAAAGTGAGACACACCTTCAATCTCTTCGTTTTTAGTGAGTATAGCTTGATCATAAACTTCTCTAATGTCCATGTATTTTGTCGTTTTGGATTAAGTTTGAGGCCTTTAAGCTCACCTACGTTGTTTAGATAAACAATAATAATAATGGTATAGATTCATAGTACGCCAAACATCCCTTCATGCTCTGGGCGCATAACATAGATTAACTTAATCATTAAGCCCTAACACAGTACATGACCAACGTTAATTATACACATAATCAAAAGAAAGCCTGTCGGAATAAGAATGTCTTCAATCGACGCTTGAATTCCTCTAGTGAAGACGAAGAACGTATCTCTAGTGGTAGTAAATTCCACAACCTTGGACCAGAATGCTGAAAGGCGCGTTCACCAGCCTTCACTCGACAGCGGGGTGTTTTCAATTTGAGGTCGTTCGTTGATCGAAGCGATCGCTGTGGGTTATACCGTTCAACGAGGTTTGAGAGATATGCATTTGAAAACGATAGTTGAAGATTTATATTTAATCCGCTGGTCCACTGGCAGCCAATGCAGCTGCTGTAGTAATTCGGGAGCTGCAGTTTTCCTGTCTTTCTGCAGTACAACGCGGGTTGCCATGTTCTGTATTTTCTGGAGTCTGTTTATTTTGTCCTTTGTGAAACCAACAAACAGTGCATTGCAGTAGTCCATTTTCGGGAATATCAAAGATGTTACCAATTTGTTGCAAGTTTCCCTATTAATAAATGGTCTGATTGTTCTGATATTTCTTAGAATGCAGATAGCACTTGTTCTCACATTGTTAATATGTTTGTTCATAGACATATCACTCTCTAAGGTGATGCCGAGATTTTTTGCTGATGTTGTGAGTTGTATTTTGTCATTATCGTTGATTGTCAGATCATTAATGAATGTTGTTGCTTCTGTGTGGTTGTTAGCGAGGACTGCGGCGCCATCTGCATTTCTGAAATCTGATATGTTTCCTCCTATTTTAATTCCAAAATTTTCAGCAGCTGTTTTTCTCTCATTATTTTTTCGGTGTATGTGCTGAATAGATGTGGTGACAGAATGCAACAATGTCTTACACCTGCTCCTACTGTGAACCTTTCGGTGTGTTTGTTGTTTCAACGAATTCTAAGTTCCTGGTATGTGTATAAAGATTGTATGAGGGTAACAAGGTGTGATGAGAAACCGATGTCGTGTAGAGTCTAAAAAAGTTGTTCATGATCAACACTGGCAAACGCTTTGCTGTAATCTATGAAGATGATGTATGCCTCTTAGTGAATTTCATTTTGTTTTTCTATGATGACTTGAAGTGGCCAGAGCATATCTCCAGCACCTCTTCCTGGTCGGAAACCTTCCTGTTCCTCTGCTAGCTCCGTTTCCATTTTAACTTTTAATCTTTCTAGGATGACATGGAGCATGATTTTACTAGCACGACTAATGAGTGCTATGGTTCTGTAATTGCTGCATTCCTTTGTGTCTCCTGATTTATGTAACATTACAATTTCTTGTTGTTTCCATTCCTCTAGCCATTGACATGTCTCCCAGATCTTGCAGCATAGTGAGTGCCGCATGTTCTCCATTCGCTTTTATAAGTTCTGCTAAGATGCCATCCAGTCGCGGAGATTTACCATACTTTACTCTTAATAAAGCCTTTTCTATTTCGTGTATCATCGGTGCTGGTTCTTTTTGGTTCTTTATTGCTTTCATGTGTGTATGTCCTTCGCCTGTTGTGATTTGAAGAGTTGTTCTTCGTACTCCTTCCATCGCAGCATGATTTGTTCAGGATATGTTAGGGTATGCCCTTGAGAGTCTTTTATTGCCAATTGGTCAGGTTTGAACTGCTTTTGGTTCCTTGTATTGATTTTATCATACATTTCCCTCGACATTTTGCAAAGATCAAATTTATTTATGTTTCGACATTCCCTTTTTAGTCAGGCTTGTTTATCGTCTTTGATTTGCTTTTTGACATGTCGTTTCAGTTTTTAAAAAATATTCTTTCATTGTCCTTTAATTCTGGCTTCTCTTTTACAGTTAGTCAGATTGCTTTTTTTTTCGCTTATCCATGGTTGTGTCTTTTTCTTTCGCTTTCGTCCAAGGATTGAGTCCGCTGTCTCGTGATATATATATTTCTCATATCTATTCACAGATCTTATGGTGTTTTTTTTCCTATTTGATGGTACAGAGGACCTCAAATCGGTTTTCAGTTTTGGCAACACATCTGGCTTTTGTTTCTGGATCTTTTAGTTTATCTGTGTCATATCGGATCACCTATGCTTCTGCTTTTTTTCTGTCTAAAACCTTTCATCTTAATTTTTGCTGTCAGAAGGATGTGGTTGGCGTCACAGTTGGCACCTGGTTTTGTTGTGCAATCAGAAAAACGTGTAAACCACATTTTACTTGTTAGAATATAGTCTATCTGGTTCTTTGTGTACCCATCCGGTGAGGCCCAGGTGTATTTCCTTCTAGCGTGTTTTTTAACAAAGTGAGAATCATAAGATTTTTGGTTTGTGTGAAAGTAAGATGTTCTCATGAGTCATTTTTTGTATCTAGACCATGTGGGCCTAATCCTCAGTCCGTGTTGGTACCCTCACCAGCTTTTGCAGAATTACTTAGTATGCGGCTTGTTGAACATTAGGTTGTATAAATTTCGTCTAGTTCCGGTGTGCACTTTTTAAACTTTCATTATTATAAATAGTCTGAAAACAAATCTTCTTTCTGAGTTTCTAATTCCAACTTCGGGTTATAGTTTAAAAAATTGGTTTCACCTTGATCCTGAAAAGGCTTCTCTGATTGGTAAATTTTTAATTCAGAAAAGTGAGTGGAGCAGGCACTTATGTTGGTAACAACAAGATATGAAGTGAATAGAAAAGTGCCAGAAGACAATAGAGAATAAAAATTTTTCGCGGCGGTGGTGGGGTTCGAACCTGCGACCTTATTGGTACGACAACTCCGCCTGGCAGGTGAGAGCGTGGCTCTACCGTGTGAGCTATCCACGAACACACAAAATATTCGTTTCAAACCCAAAGTCATTACTAGATCCCTCTCTCACCCACTTCTTGAGACCGCCGATTCGTTCGTACACCACCATCGCGAATAATTTTGACCAGCAGTTAAGCTTAATAGCCAATATTCTCAACACAAACATATAACATAGAAACGATTGAGACATTGAGTATGCTCCGGTGTATGGGGTGAATTTTTAATTCAGAAAAGTGAGTGGAGCAGGCACTTATGTTGGTAACAACAAGATATGAAGTGAATAGAAAAGTGCCAGAAGACAATAGAGAATAAAAATTTTTCGCGGCGGTGGTGGGGTTCGAACCTGCGACCTTATTGGTACGACAACTCCGCCTGGCAGGTGAGAGCGTGGCTCTACCGTGTGAGCTATCCACGAACACACAAAATATTCGTTTCAAACCCAAAGTCATTACTAGATCCCTCTCTCACCCACATCTAGTAATGAATCTCTATTGTCTTCTGGCACTTTTCTATTCACTTCATATCTTGTTGTTACCAACATAAGTGCCTGCTCCACTCACTTTTCTGAATTAAAAATTCACCCCATACACCGGAGCATACTCAATGTCTCAATCGTTTCTATGTTATATGTTTGTGTTGAGAATATTGGCTATTAAGCTTAACTGCTGGTCAAAATTATTCGCGATGGTGGTGTACGAACGAATCGGCGGTCTCAAGAAGTGGGTGAGAGAGGGATCTAGTAATGACTTTGGGTTTGAAACGAATATTTTGTGTGTTCGTGGATAGCTCACACGGTAGAGCCACGCTCTCACCTGCCAGGCGGAGTTGTCGTACCAATAAGGTCGCAGGTTCGAACCCCACCACCGCCGCGAAAAATTTTTATTCTCTATTGTCTTCTGGCACTTTTCTATTCACTTCATATCTTGTTGTTACCAACAAAGTGCCTGCTCCACTCACTTTTCTGAATTAAAAATTCACCCCATACACCGGAGCATACTCAATGTCTCAATCGTTTCTATGTTATATGTTTGTGTTGAGAATATTGGCTATTAAGCTTAACTGCTGGTCAAAATTATTCGCGATGGTGGTGTACGAACGAATCGGCGGTCTCAAGAAGTGGGTGAGAGAGGGATCTAGTAATGACTTTGGGTTTGAAACGAATATTTTGTGTGTTCGTGGATAGCTCACACGGTAGAGCCACGCTCTCACCTGCCAGGCGGAGTTGTCGTACCAATAAGGTCGCAGGTTCGAACCCCACCACCGCCGCGAAAAATTTTTATTCTCTATTGTCTTCTGGCACTTTTCTATTCACTTCATATCTTGTTGTTACCAACATAAGTGCCTGCTCCACTCACTTTTCTGAATTAAAAATTCACCCATACACCGGAGCATACTCAATGTCTCAATCGTTTCTATGTTATATGTTTGTGTTGAGAATATTGGCTATTAAGCTTAACTGCTGGTCAAAATTATTCGCGATGGTGGTGTACGAACGAATCGGCGGTCTCAAGAAGTGGGTGAGAGAGGGATCTAGTAATGACTTTGGGTTTGAAACGAATATTTTGTGTGTTCGTGGATAGCTCACACGGTAGAGCCACGCTCTCACCTGCCAGGCGGAGTTGTCGTACCAATAAGGTCGCAGGTTCGAACCCCACCACCGCCGCGAAAAATTTTTATTCTCTATTGTCTTCTGGCACTTTTCTATTCACTTCATATCTTGTTGTCTCTGATTGGTACATTGTTATTCATCTTTTTTGATTTTATCATTCAATTTTCTGGCGGCAACCAAAAGAAAACACACGTTTGTGCCAACACCAATAAAGACTAAGTTTACTCATGATTCTTGCACCGGGGTTGCAACACTTTTTGGATTAAAAATAAGCTTTGATTTTGACTAGACTTCTTTTGATTCAAATATCCATTTATTACAAAGCCCCTCAACTTGCAAAAATGCCTCACACCTGGGACTTCAATTGCTAAAAAGTCTTAAACCTCAGATATCAAAGATATCTTTGATATTTAGGATTACTTCTAGTTGGTTCATATTTGAAGAAAAAATGTTAATAGTCAAAATGAAGAAATTTGTTTTTCCAGAGTATGGCAACTTTGATTCTGTAGTTTGAATGAAAGGCTGATATTTTTTGTCCATGGTTTACAATGTTCATAAGACTTCTCGGCATTGATATGATTTAATTAGGATTTTAGCCCAGACGTCAATCCTTTTTTTTACCTAATCTTCATAAAAACAGCATATTATTGTTCTCTCCTTTCTCTGATCTACCAAGAAAAAGATGAATGGAGATCATAAAAGATGACGGAAATCCATTAAATTGTGTTAGGAATGCTGTTATGGTCGTAAACACTGCACCTCCTACCCTGATCATGATTAGTTTTTGTGGAGTTCTAGAATTTTATTATTGACTTTTGTACGTTGCGGAATAAAGTTCCATCTGAGCTTGAAACTAAAAGTTTTATTATACACAACTAAGCGATTTGTTAAACATAACTATAGTACAAATTCAATATTCATACGTTTATGAAAAGTGTCCAATGCCACAGAGATATAGTTTCGTAATCAATATAATACGAGTGTAAAATGTATATTATAATACAAGCATAGCTGCTGTTCGTTGAATGAATTGTGCTCGTGCCATGAACAAGATGATAAGTAAATGAACTCAAAAATTGAAGACTCAAGTGTTGAACAAGATTTGAACTCTATTTCTCTTGTCTAAATAGACAATACATTTTTCGACATCGTAAAAAAACTCCACGGAGCTTTTTAATTGGGCACGTGACATATTATTTCAATATAATATCATATATCGAGGGTAGGGTGCAGAACTGTCGTAACTCAAGTTACGATAGTTTTGCACTGAGATAATTGTTGTGCGTTGAAATACTGCGCACCTTGTCAAAT
>NC_088360.1:66219488-66221988 GCF_034508935.2 Berghia stephanieae | reverse complement strand
ACAGTAGGGAATTCAGATAACACAAAAAAAATAAAAGTAGCCAAACTTTCTTCAGAGTAATAACTTTTTTTTGGATTGAACTCAACGGCTAAGGTCGACGTTGACAAGCATGAGCCACAATGGTTCACGCAGACTCTACGTGTTGAATTGTTTATACATTTTAAAAGGACATTGATTTTATGAATAAGGCACATGTAATTCCCCATGAAACGTACGGTGAGTGGGTTTCATGATTATTTGTTTTCAAGTCTTCTTCATGTTTACTCCTCCTACTCCTCCACCTCCTCCTCCATCTCCTCCTTCACCTCCCCTTCTTCTTCTTCTTTTTCTTCTTCTTCTTCTTCTTCTTCCACTTCTTCTTCTTCTTCTTCTTCTTCTTCTTCTTCTTCTTCTTCTTCTTCTTCTTCTTCTTCTTCTTCTTCTTCTTCTTCTTCTTCTATTATTATTATTGTTATTATTATTATTATTATTATTATTATTATTATTATTATTATTATTATTATTATTATTATTATTATTATTATTATTATTATTATTCCCGGGTTTGTAAACAACAATTGTGATGGTGTCAGTAGCGCGCAATGTTGTGAAACTCCATCCATAGTTGAACATCGAACTAAGTAGATATTGGGTTATTTTTATTTATAAGATCAATTCAATCGTCGATTCAATCGAGGTTTTATTTTCAGACGGGGGTTTCAAATTACAGATTCGTTCTTCATATAATGTATTTTTGCCATTCCTTAGTCTCCTGCTTTTAGAAATCCAGCTCAATTATCATTATGTCGGTCTTAGTATGTCGATAAATTATCCGCTCGATTTTGTTTACTATATCGTTGCTAGACGATCCCACGAAAATCAGCCCATTCGAAATCAACTGATATTACCGGATATCGGACTTGGTACTCAGTTCACGTCTTACAGAATAAAAAATACTGTCGTATTCATGACTTGCTCACGTCTCTTATTATGGAATCGCCTGAAACCTAAACATTGTTTGTCTTGTTCAGTTCAATTCAAGTGCATTTAATAATTTATTTTAAAATTCTTTGGTATGTGTGTGTGTGTGTGTGTGTGTGTGTGTGTGGGGGGGGGGGGGGGGGGGGGGGGGGGGAGGGGGTGGTAGTGCTTTTTGAGCACATCGAGTGACATTTGCATCTAGAGAGACCGCGCCCCTTGAAGGGGATTAAGGAGTTGCCCTCATGTCCCGTCTCTAACTACAATCGTATTGGATGGAGACAAGACGGGGCGTCACGTATCCTCTTCACCGACAAATCTAATTTTATATGGAACTTACGTGACACGGGTATGTATTTGTTTTAAAACTATAAATAACAAAAAAATGATAAAGTATAGAAATCTGTCGACGAGTGTATGAAATATTATTAGACTAAGATACAAAATGGATGCCAGAAATTCATCCCAAAATAAATCAGCCAGTCACAGGATTATAATACATCTCTGATTTGTGAAGCATTGTATCATAAAATACAACTTTTAAGATTTAATATTCATTGTTGTCTCCTGATTAGAGAATTAAATAGTTCCACAACGGGAAAACAATTAATGAAGAATTTGTTGTCAAATTAACAAAAAAAAGTTGTTTAAAAAAAATCACAAATATGTTTTCGCAATCCAGACACAAGCTGATGTCCATTTCCTTAAAATAGTTTTAGTCTCATAATTGTAAAATGGGGAGTTCCTACTATTTTCATTCAATCTGTTTCAATTGAAAACAAGGGATGTGGGCTGTCATTTTATGGCCGTTTTGGTAGGAAGTTGTCATGTCAAGATTATACTGGTGTGTTTTTCCGGATTATTATTTGGTTTTGATAGCTCGATTGGGAGAGCTCTCGTCTCACAAAAAAAGGAAGTGGTTTCAACCCCTGGTTTATCTGTTCACCTAGTACAAGTGATCAAGTAGCTAATAGGATCATCCTGTCAATGATACCGACAAATTCTAATTTAGATTTTCAATGTATACTTTGTTCTGGGTGCAACCTAATATCCAAGCTTGGTGTTACATTGTTACGTTGTCACCTCATATTTCAATAACTCAATTTCATCAAGAATGGATTTGCACTCGCTATATATTATTATTATTATTATTATATTATTATTATTATTATTATTATTATTATTATATTATTATTATTATTATTATTATTATTATTATTATATTACTATTATTATTATCATTATTATTATTATTATTATCATCATCATTATTATTATTATTATCATTATTATTATTATTATTATTATTATTATTATTATTATTATTATTATTATTATTATTATTATTATTATATTATTATTATTATTATTATTATTTTTATTATTATTATTATTATTATTATTATTATTATTATTATTGTTGTTGTTGTTGTTGTTATTAGTTTAGTTCAGTCCTTGATGATGAGTCATAGTCTTACACAGAGAGGGAGACAAATTTTTCGCCGTTTTGATTGATTTTTTCTGAATTTCAAATTAATGTTGT
>NC_088360.1:66126988-66214488 GCF_034508935.2 Berghia stephanieae | reverse complement strand
ATGAATGGAAAAAGAATAAGAGGAAGACAAAGAATAACGTATTTGAAAGGGATAAGAACTTGGACAGATGAAGCTGAGAAAGGTGGCGCTGCTTTAATAGAATTGGCAAGAGATAGATCAGCTTGGCGGAAGATGACCTCCGACGTCTGCTTCAGATATGGAACTACATGAGATGAGATAAAAAATAATAATAATAATAATAATAATAATAATAATAATAATAATAATAATAATAATAATAATAATAATAATAATAATAATATAATAATAATAATAATAATAATAATAATAATAATAATAATAATAATAATAATAATAATATAATAATAATAATAATAATAATAATAATAATAATAATAATATAATAATAATAATAATAATAATAATGACATTAATTATAATGATAACTATAATGATAAAAAGGTACTACTACTATACTACTACTACTACTACTACTACTACTACTACTACTACTACTACTACTACTAATAATAATAATAATAATAATAATAATAATAATGACATTAATTATAATGATAACTATAATAATAAAAAGGTAATAATGATAATGATAATAATAATATAATAATAATAATAATAATAATAAATAATAATAATAATAAATAATAAATAATAATAATATAATAATAATAATAATAAAGAATAAGAGAAGAAAGTAAGAAGAGAAGAAGAAGAAGAAGAGAAGAAAGAAGAAGAAGAAGAAGAAGGAAGAAGAAAGAAGAAGAAGAAGAAGAAGAAGAAGAAGAAGAAGAAGGGAGAAGAAGAAAGAAGAAGAAGAAGAAGAAGAAGAAGAAGAAGAAAGAAGAGAGAGAAGAAGAAGAAGAAGAAGAAGAAAGAAGAAGAAGAAGAAGAAAGAAGAAAGAAGAAGAAGAGAGAAGAAGAAGAAGAAGAAGAAGAAGAAGAAGAAGAAGAAGAAAGAAGAAGAAGAAGAAGAAGAAGAAGAAGAAGAAGAAGAAGAAGAAGAAGAAGAAGAAGAAGAAGAAAGAAGAAGAAGAAGAAGAAGAAGAAGAAGAAGAAGAAGAAGAAGAAGAAGAAGAAGAAGAAGAAGAAGAAGAGAAGAAGAAGAAGAAGAAGAAGAAGAAGAAGAAGAAGAAGAGAAGAAGAAGAAGAAAGAAGAAGGAAGAAGAAGAAGAGAAGAAGAAGAAAGAAAAAGGGAAGAAGAGAGAAGAAAGAAGAAGAGAAGAAGAAGAAGAAGAAGAAGAAGAAGAAGAAGAAGAAGAAAAGAAGAAGAAGAAGAAGAAGAAGAGAAGAAGAAGAAGAAGAAGAAAGAAGAAAGAGAAGAAGAAGAAGAAGAAAGAAGAAGAAGAAGAAGAGAAGAAGAAGAAGAAGAAAGAAGAAGAAGAAGAAGAAGAAGAAGAAGAAGAAGAAGAAGAAGAAAGAAGAAGAAGAAGAAGAAGAAGGAAGAAAGAAGAAGAAGAAGAAGAAGAAAGAAGAAGAAGAAGAAAGAAGAAGAAGAAGAGAAGAAGAAGAAGAAGAAGAAGAAAGAAAGAAGAAGAAGAAGAAGAAGAAGAAGAAGAAAGAAGAAGAAGAAGAAGAAGAAGAAGAGAAGAAGAAGAAGAAGAAAGAAGAAGAAAGAAGAAGAAGAAGAAGAAGAAGAAGAAGAAGAAGAAGAAGAAGAAGAAGAAGAAGAAGAAGAAGAAGAAGAAGAAGAAGAGAAAGAAGAAGAAGAAGAAGAAGAAGAAGAAGAAGAAGAAGAAGAAGAAGAAGAAGAAGAAGAAGAAGGAAGAAGAAGGAAGAAGGAAGAATGAGCGAAATCTATTATAATCTATTATAAAAAGAAAGGTTTGGAGATCAAAATTGTTCCGAACAGCCAATGTAACATTTATATCATTCATACAAATTAATACTTACTGGCAAATCTAAAAATTATAAAACAATTTTTAACAGACTATGAGTAACTTGCAAACCTTTTTCTCTCACGCTTATACTATCATCCATGATTCAAATTAATTCGAAGAAAAGTTACTAGCTCGTAATATTTAGTCCTTTTTTACGTTTAACTTTCATTGTATAATTTATTCTACGCGATTCTAGCATGTCCACAACAAAATCGATGACGTATTTTAAAATCTCTCTTGATACCGGGGATATACACACAGAGATGGTTAACAGCCTCTCACTGTACAAAATCAGTGTGAAATTAATGCGCACAACCAGCTGACAGCGAGGTCAACCAAGTTGCCTTTGCAATAGTTCTAGTTAGTAGATTTATGAGAGTGTTTGATTGTTTACGTTCGCCAAATGATAAATATTATAATCTTCAGGTAACTCACTACATGTTTTCCTTAAACCGTGTAGATAGTATATTGTTCATGTCTCTATTAACAAAATACAACAAAAAATACTTATTGAAAAAAAAAAAATAAACAAGCGAGAGAGATAATAATTGTAAGACCGGGTGAAAATGATTTCGAAGAAGGTAAAATAAAAAGGATGAACGTGGAAGGAGAGTTTGGACAGCCTGAATCGTTTTAAAAAGTTTATCGTATAAGCTTAAATTTCTGTCTGTGTTGTCAATTAAGTGATGACTGTAATTTTGCCATATATCGAATAACTCTGCTATCCTGATCTATGAGAGCGGATTTGTTTTTTTCCGTCAAAGCTTATTATGGAGTCGAATGTTATGCATAATTAATAATTATACGTACTGGGGTGTTTTACAATTACAGGAATAGGATTTTAATTCGTCTGATTGAGAAAGGTTAAGAAAATTCATTTGAATAAAATCTAATTCCGCCTCTAATCAAATTTTCCCTAAAATGTGTTTAGAATTAAGCCTAGTACTTTGCAATGTTCTGAACCAGTATTGAGCTGGGCTTAACCTTTACTAAGAATCTTCTTTGACATCTAACATAGGTCTTGATATTGATAAATTGCAAAAAGCGTTGCTCCACTTTAGATTGCTCTTCCAAAATGTTGATATAGTCAATACATATAAATTTACGGATTGTGTGAACAAAATAACCTGAGTCATAGGAAACGACATTTTCAAGATGGATTATTTCCTCCAGTCTGGTTGACTTCACGAGACAAATATGCTGTGGGGGCTCATGATCTCTTGTTTCTGTCATGTCAAAAAATATCTAATCTAATATGTCATATTGTATCATTCTTAATGCATGCAGAGTGCGTGATATGATTTGTTTTGGGTTTTTCAAAACTAGTTTCGGGTCTCAATTAACATAATTCAGGTTAGAAGAATGAAATGAAGACATTGATTTGATTTAAGTCTATAATATAATGCATAACAGGAAAGAGAAAGGATGCATTAAAGGTCCCTCAAGTTGTCCTAGAGATGGCCCTTGTATTACCAAAACTTTACTTTTGTCTTAAAGTGGTTGGTTTAAGAATAAGTGATTGTTATGGTATTGAGATTCCGAGCCCAGGCATACGGGTAAGGGGACTTTTCTTTATTACTTTAAATTTTCTTCATCGAAAGGAAATTTTAAAAATGAAAGATCAGGTCGGTTGTATCGTGCTTTCTCACCGCTTACTTGTTTTTGTTTTCCTATATTTTGGGTTGTTTTCCTCACCAGTAAGAGCAGAATTTGATTCCATATCGTTCTTATTATGAATTTGAATCTGAATATTACTCGGTCGGCTTAATTCTAAGTATATGTATTCGAGATCGGAGAGAGTTGTTGAGTGTGACAGCCATTGTTGGTATTTAGGCTGAAGAATGTTGATAATCTTCGTTTGAATGTATCTAAATCTGTTGTGTTCACACATGATTCAGGAAGAGCGTTCCAGTCTTTGATAGTGCGGGGTGCAAATGAATATTTGAAGATTTTAAAAAGTTAAAAATAATAAACATCAAAATAATAAAGTCAATAAATATACGGTAAATTATCATAAGATACTGTGATCATATAGAAAACAAACTAAAACAAGGAGTAAAGAGACCTGTGACTATCTGACACCGGCGTTATGCGCAAATTTATATTTAGACGTGACGTAATCTGGACAGCGTAATATGGAGTCTTACTAACCATCTCTGTGTATATATCTGGGTTGATACTATCAAGTAATAATAATCTCATCCGCAACAAAAACAAACAATTATGACATATCAAGTAATGATTATCGTTCTAATCGATTCTTTCAAATATAGGGTTGGTGATCAATACACTGACAAAATACCTCCTCCCCCCCCCCCCCCCCCCCCCAAAAAAAAAGTGAACTGAAAAAATTAGCCTTCCTAGATGGGATCAGGGATCATCTTGTACGTTGCTATGCTCTGAAAGAAATAAACCCGTCACATTTTGAACATTCGAGCCAGAGAACTCACCCTTGAAATGTAGATCGGTTAAATGACCCTCATCTTGGAAAAAAACTCCTAATCATGGGACTAATCTCTTAACAGGGTTATGTATGTCCAAAAAATGTCTAAGCGCCTCGTTTTAGTGTTTACATTCATAGTCATTCATTCTTGCAAGACGCAATATAGAGTAAGAATATAATTCAATAAAGTACAAGATGGTTTTTAAACAACCCTAACCATTTAAAACAAGGGCCATATCTTTAACAGTGTAATTGTGTCCATGCTTATTCAATTCTTTTATGCGATTCATCAATTAAACACATTTCATGTCTACAAAAAAGCAGAAAAACATGACAATACATCTATATCGTGTTTACTTATCCATTGAATACGTTCACACACTATAGCATTCAATAAACCTTCCCTAACTTTGAATATCTACGAATCAATAACGAGAGCCCGGTTTTCAAGCAACAGATACATTGTAATATCGTTATTCAAAGGAATGCGGTGAAACATGAATCCATCAACAAAACAATCTTTAAAAAAATAATAAAAGCTAATGATGACATCTCGTGCTCAAGAGCTATTTCCTTTTTATAAACGCGCAGTTTGTTTCAGCCCAAGTTAGGCTCTTATTTAACCCTTTAATTCCGCGAGACTGAATTTTTTTTTTCACAAATCATAATTCCCCATTTTAATTCTAGTTAGTTTTGAAGCCAACAGTTTTCGTCAAGGGTGTAGAGGCAAGTGCGACTCGAGCTTCATGGAATCACTAATTCCATCGCTGTAACTGCATTCTTGGTCAGAATGCTAAGATGTGATGTGAGTTAGAATAAAAATTGAATCCGGAATGTAAAAGGTTAACGTCAGTTTGTTTCTGCTCATGTTCGTCTCTCTTTTAATGTGACGACATTCCACAAATTAGTCTCGACAAGAGAAATGGAAATGCAATACTCTTTAACGCAAGGGTTAAACGGGAAGTTCGTGTAACTTGATCCTTCCTTCTCTTCGACGAGTTTGTTGTATTTTCAAAGTCACAATAAACACATTAGTAATAAAGAGATAAATAAAACAAATTGCTACAGTTCTACTTTAGACTTTCCTTTTTTCATTCCGTTTTTTTTCTTTTCTTTTTCTATTTTAATTTGGTAAAGTGTCATACCGTGTCATACCTCGCGAGGTCCCAGGTTTGAGAGTGTTTGTCAAGATGAGAGTCATTTAAATCAATCGATAATTTGGAGACCCAAGTTTTCTGGCCAAACTGCTCCATACATGAATGGCTCGTTTGATGTTTTATAACTGTACGAGGCTACAATGAAATGTATTAACAGCCCAGATATTCTTGATTGTTTAAGGTAGTCATTGAAGTGACCTCAATATTCTTTCTTTCTGTTTAATAAACTAACAATGTGTGTTTCATTTTATAGACATAGACAAGTTACAGTCCAACCTACTTGTCACACATAGAAATTGATGTAAATTCTGGGTTTAGTTTAAACATGTGTTTTGTGAGCTAAAATCGAAGCAAAATAAAGACATCAACAAACCTTTGAGGAAATAATTGTTTGTATTTTTGTTGCATCTTTGTCCTATTTCTCTTTTTTCTATTTTGCATATCATTGGGAAAATGTCTTTTATCTCCGACAAAATTAGCTACGTCCTACACAGTGAACCATGTTGCGAGGACAATTATTCACGTGGAAATATTTGAAAAGCCAAGATGAATTCCATCAAGTGAACAAAATCCACAGGTTACACAACCAAATCCAGAACCGAGGCAATCTATTGAAGGAACAAAATTGACGCCACTCAGCTCTTTGTTATTGTTTTTAGCCAGCTATTTTTATGAGTAGTTCTCACTAAATGTTACCAATCAGACAATTGCTGCTGTGCGTTTAGCAAAAAAATCACAACAGTAACCAACCGGATAAAACGCTCTCGCACACAAAACTATGTTTAACCTTGAACGTTTATAGTCTGATTGATAGCATTTAGGTAAGAACTGTTCATAAAAATCGCTGGCTAAAAACAATTACAAAGAGCTGAGTAACGTCACTTTCATACTTTCTATTGATGCTATGACAAAGACAAAAAAAAACTAGAAAATATCCATCCCAAAACTAGACAAAAAATCCAGCTTTCCTTGCCTGGAGTTCGAACATCAGACTGATGAGATTAGTGGTTCAATCCTCACTGAGACAACTGATATTTGTTTTTTGAATTGTTCTTTCTTGTATTTTTCTTTCTTCTTTTGTCTGGTACCGTTCCATGTATATCTTTTCAGATTTCTATCTTTTACGTGGTGGATAGTGGATAGCCAAGATGATTTCTGAACACGTCATGGTCAATCGTCTCAATCTGGTATATCAACTTCAACATATTGCCAGGTCCGATAATCGCTGGGCTTGATTTAACATTGTAGTAATGGAAACTATTTTGCGTCGTTTTAAGAGCATTTCCAATACAACAATGAGCCCATAATATGTTGAGTTATCAGATTCCTTAAATATATTTAAAGTTAAAATGATCCGAAATAAGCAATGTGGCTTTATTTGTAATTAAAGACGGTATCTTCGTGTTACCAAATTAAGCATATCAAATTAATCGGATTTTTATCTTTAAACTGGAATTTTTATTGTCCACTTCTAAGCCGACATACATAATACCGTTTTGGGGTGGTGTGTGTGTGGCTAAGTGATCTAGGGTATGACACTCGCCTTCGGATCAGAAGGTTCTAGGTTCGAGTCCCCGAGGGGCCTATAGTTCGGTCCTTGTAAATGGCTCTTTACTCACATACACTAACGTACTTAGGAGTAAAATGAGTACCTGAGTAAACAATGTTGTCTCTGTCCGAAAAAAAAGATGCTAATATCGCCCACATTTTAAGTGTTACCGTTTGCTAGGACCCCTTGGAAAGCGCGTTGAACACGTTTAATGGTTACTGCTCTCTTTAAAGACACCTAAAAAACGCTCACGGTCCCAGTTCAGCACGCTTACATTTTAATTGCTTATATTTTTTGGGATATTTTCTTAACTCCTTCGTCCTTAATCGTCAAATCACGTGTTACAGGTATTGTATTCAGTGGCGGTTCTAGCCTATTTACAGTGGTTGGGCAAAGATGATCCGGTCATATATATATATATATATATATATATATATATATATATATATATATATATATAATTTATTTATTTATTTATTTTTTTTAATTATAATTTTTTTTTTCACCTTTAAAAAAAATATTTCAACCACAAATAATCACATTCACAATGAAATGACAATACCAGTAGATTTTAATTATTCCAAACGTAATCAAAAAATAATCACGAAAGAGAATACAACTAAAAACTAAAGCGACGAGACATAATGCGACAACACCTTGACAATAGAAGTCCATTTCGTTCACTCGAAAAATTAAAGAGATGCTTTAATCCCTCAACGGCGAGATTAATATTTCTGTTACATTACTGGTTTTCAGTAGTATGTAGTAACCTTAAAGTTTTCATCGAGAAGCAACAACAGCGATATGACTCGAGTTTCATTCAGAGCTGAAATTGCATCATTTTTACTGCTGTCTTGGTGGTTAGAATGATTGTGCCGGTGGTGGTAGTGGTTGGAATAGTGGTAGCGGTGGTGGTGGTGGTGGTGGTGGAGGAGGAGGAGGAAGACGAGGCGGTGAGGGAGGATGTAATTATGATAGTGGTTTTGGTGGTGCTGTTGGTTAGAATGATAGTTGTGGAGACGATTGCTGTACTTGTTGTTAATAATTTGTTGTTGTTGTTGTTGTTGTTGTTAATGATGATGATGATGATGATGATGATGATGATGATGATGATGATGATGATGATGATTGATGATGACAACCACGATGTCGTCGACAATGATGGTTACCACCATACGATATTACAAAGTTTATTTAATCTTAGGCTTTCGCCAATAATTCACACAATACAATTAAGACAAAAGAATGTTATCAATCTCTCCTCATGCATTCGTTATACTATCACAATAACGACCGTGTTATCTTTACTCCTTCCCAATGCTATCTATACAAGAGTGCTATGCTCCTTCCCCAACCAACCCCTAGCTTCCCGCCTCTTCGTCGCGAACTATCTTATGTATGTATTAGCTTCAGGACGGGCAAGTACGGAATCTGCCCACCCTTCCTTTAAACGTCTTTATTTCCTCTATAACTTAGAATTCAACTCTCTCCTTACTCAGAAGAGTATTTCTCGTATACTAATTCAATTGTTGAGAAAACCAAAATGGTGGTTGTATTAATATTTATTTAGTCGTGACTTTTGAATAAAATGTTTTGTTTTATTAGAGGAAATACAATAGAAAATTACATTGTTTTGCAAAATTATTTAGTCTGGCAATAAAAATACAGCGGTAATTACTTTAAGAATAATAAAAAAAGAACTAACAAATTAATTTGTTAAAAAACAAAAACAAAAAAACAACAAAAAACAAATAAGAAAACAATTTAAATAAATGAGTTTTGAGAAGTACTTAAAGAAAACGAGAAAAAAAAAGAAATAATTTAAATGGATAAACAAATATATAAAAACAACACAAATTAATACTAAATTGATATAATATTAGTAAGTTAATAAATTTAATTCAATACTGGAACCTTCCCAAAGTCATTACATCAATGGTACCAGCACAAGTAAGGCAATAAATAAGAAAAAGTTCGTTTGCCAAAAGCTCTATTCAGTGTTCACTGGTTATTAAGGTGGGCTCATTTGAATTAGCCCGACCTAGTACTAGAGAGGCCAGACAGCAAAAATCGGAGTTAGTTCACCGTCAGGCGACGTGACGATGAGATGACGATGTGGGCGGAGTGGAGTGGTTGGGGAGGGGAGGGGGGGGGTTGATAAAAAAGAACAGGAGCGTATCCTGGTTTATGCATTACGGGGTGCATGGTCATTCGCAATCTATCAAAAATACACACGAATTGATTTCAGTACGAAGTATCAAGTTTAAGTAGTAACTTTTGAAATTATCTAATTTAGATTAGATTATTTCGGACCTGGTAATACAGCTTATAACTTGAAAAAAACAGGCTGGTATTTGCCCACCCTGCCCATTATTACCAGCCGTCCCTGATTGTATTCCTGTACAACTATTTATTTAAAAGAAATACGCCTTCAAACTAACGTCCGAATTACTTTAAATTTAAATGATCCGAGATATGGGAATAAAGACTGAAGAATGCTTGGTGTAATTAGGCTATTCCTTGTTAATATCAGCAATGCGTACCGTGAAATGGAGTATCATTACTTCTAAATGGAGATTTACCCGGTGGATTTAAAGCATTTTAAGTCTTTTTAGTCATGTTGTTGTTTTTGTTGATGTTAACTTGATTTCTTACTTTATGACAAAACTGCCTGAAAACTGTGCGAATATGTGATCTAGTAAATAAATTTAAAAAACAAATTAAATAAAATAAAATTCCCTTTTTCATCCCATAGAGGGGGTCCGATAGCTTAGTTGGTAAAGCACTCGCTTCACACACAAAAGGACCTCAGAGTGCATCACAAGGGGTCCCTAGGCAACAGCAACACGTAGAATGGGAGACGAGAGATGACGCATGTTAGGCCGGATATATTCTTTTTTTTTTCGACAGAGACCAGGCACTCAATTTACACCTGATTACCGTGAGAGAATGTGAATGAAGAGCCCTTTACAAGGAGTTATGCGCCTAACCGAGCCGGACTCAAACCCACTACCATCCAATCCGAAGGCGGGTATCATACCACTATACCACACAGCTTCTAGAGTTCACGATGTGTGGGGAGTCGATAAGAAATATTATTAAACAGTCATCGAGCTTAAAGCAGCTCTAATTCATTTCTAAATTCGAGACAATTTTAAAGAAAATAATGAATACTCGTTTTTTCGCGTTATTTATCCTATTTCATTCGGAAATATTCTTCTATGATCAACAGACAATTAAATTAAACCCATGCATACAGACATTTACTTCATAGAGGCAGCGCGTATCCATTTCATAGTCTGTTCAATTAACAGATTATATTATGATAACCGAACGTATTTCTAAAACGAAAGCCTACGTAATATTTGCTCAATGCTTTCGAAGACTTCCTTTGAGAGAGGAACATTCGTAGTGCCTAGACAAAGCCGAGATAATCTGCCCCTGTTGTGTTAGTTAGCAGTGAAAATAACAAGACACGTAACCCGAATGTCGAACAATATAAACCTGGTACAGTCACTTCTCTTAAAACAACATAGGTAAAATGAAGAAAAATTCTTTCATGTCATGTGATAATGTTTTCCTATTATTTCCAAAGCATTGTGTTTACAATGTTAACAAATACACGAAAGCTTGGAATCCCAAGTTTTGTCTCCCTATATTATCTTTCCGTTTTTCTTCTTTTTTTTTTGTTGTTGTCATTATAATGTTTCATCCCTAACTTCCGCCTTTGCATTATGTCTATTACCACATTGTATATTATATATATATATATATATATATATATATATATATATATATATATATATATATATATATACATATATATAACTAAAAAACGACTCCCATTCGTCCAAAATGGATGTTTTCCACACACAATGCGTTCCGTCAGTCGGATAATCTTCTTGGATCGGGGATAGTGGTATTCATTATGAGTGTTATGTGATGTATGAAAAGGTGTCTGTGGGCCTATAACAAGATAAACATTATACGACTATGTCATCTCTTTGTATTTATTAAACGATTTATTGTTATCGTGCCCAATAACACAACATACTTGCAAGTATGTGCTATTACAAGATACAAATATAGCGAGTTTAATAAATACAAAGAAATGAAAGAATGCGTTTATTCCACCCTTCCAAGTAAAATTATTAGATATTTTGTAACCAATTGTTAAGGAGGAATAAGTACCTCTATAATTTGTATCTTTTTCCTTCTGCTTGAATGACAATTAGACACAAAACTAAAAAACGTTGGATTTGTATTCATGCGCACCAAAAGATAATTTTTAATTACCAATCAATTGCCTTTTACACCTTATTTCCCACCAATAAAATGTGCGAAAATGTTCTGCAATCGTTGAATACATTTTTATTCAAAGGGTTCAAAGCATTATTCAACTATTACGTATCCTTTCTTTAAAAATATTCCTAGCCTTGTGGAGAATATTATGCTTATTTGAGTCAATAAAAATAATTTTACGGCGCACAGCTCTGCTGAAAGATATGAAAATTAGAAATGTATTTTTTCACAGATAGATAAACAGATATAACTTGATTTCCTTTTATAATTTAAAGTCAGTTTGAAAGTTCGTTGAGTCAAACAGATATCATAAAATACGTACCGACGACACTAACACTCTCAAAAAACAACCAATTTCGACACTGTAAACAGTTGTCAGTTTGGCGTTTTTACGCAAATCGTTGCATTTGAAATAATGTATTCACTTAATGTAAATAATGCTGCTCGAAGCTCGAAGAAATAAATAATAATGTGAAATTGAATGTAAGCTTCAATTTAATTTTTAAAAACCCAGATAAAATGAACGTTTCAGTGTTCCCCTTTATCAACAAAACAGGATGAATGAAACACCACAGATGAATGAGATAATGTGGTAGTGGCGTAGTTAAGATGAATAAACAAAACGGTGCATTGGACAACTGTATGTTGCTGTGTCACGGGTCAGAGGCTATATTGGCGTACACTTAATGTTGGGCCACACAGAAAAATCAACACAGGATGTACCAAGTTACACAGACAACGTTGCTTACCAATCTGCCCTCATTAAATGATGGTGGGTACAATATCGAATGAAAATAGTTATTTCCCCGCGAAATTGCAGGCTTTTTACTAGTTTACTAAGAAATGATAGGGTTTTCCAATCAGAAGAGTGGAATAACAACATGGAGAACTAAATCAATTTATCAAACTGATGAATAATTATTCATTGCTATACAGTTTCTCCATGATTGCATCATCTAATCTTGCTAACTTCAATTTTTTTTAGTTCGTAATTTCAGCAAACTCAAATTTATAAATTACCAATATGATTACAGAAGGATTAAATAAAAGTCCAATGTCTCGAAAACATTATTAGTTCTAGGACCAAATGTTCCCACTCTCAGAATTTTATCTAATATTAGATGTCATTGATGTGCTGTAGCTGGAGACAGATATTCGTGTCTCTACGAATTTAATGTCTCATTAAAGCAAGATCTCAGATCTCAAAACCAAGAAATTCAGACAAAAAGACCCTGGGAAATTTTTGTACAAGATACATGTCAGGGACGGCTGGTAATAATGGGCAGGGTGGGCAAATACCAGCCTGTTTTTTCAAGTTATAAGCTGTATTACCAGGTCCGAAATAATCTAATCTAAATTAGATAATTTCAAAAGTTACTACTTAAACTTGATACTTCGTACTGAAATCAATTTGTGTGTATTTTTGATAGATTGCGAATGACCATGCACCCCGTAATGCATAAACCAGGATACGCTCCTGCTCTTTTTATCAACCCCCCCCCTCCCCTCCCCTCCCCAACCACTCCACTCCGCCCACATCGTCATCTCATCGTCACGTCGCCTGACGGTGAACTAACTCCGATTTTTGCTGTCTGGCCTCTCTAGTACTAGGTCGGGCTAATTCAAATGAGCCCACCTTAATAACCAGTGAACACTGAATAGAGCTTTTGACAAACGAACTTTTTCTTATTTATTGCCTTACTTGTGCTGGTACCATTGATGTAATGACTTTGGGAAGGTTCCAGTATTGAATTAAATTTATTAACTTACTAATATTATATCAATTTAGTATTAATTTGTGTTGTTTTTATATATTTGTTTATCCATTTAAATTATTTCTTTTTTTTTTTTCTCGTTTTCTTTAAGTACTTCTCAAAACGCATTTATTTAAATTGTTTTCTTATTTGTTTTTTGTTGTTTTTTTGTTTTTGTTTTTTAACAAATTAATTCGTTAGTTCTTTTTTTATTATTCTTAAAGTAATTACCGCTGTATTTTTATTGCCAGACTAAATAATTTTGCAAAACAATGTAATTTTCTATTGTATTTCCTCTAATAAAACAAAACATTTTATTCAAAAGTCACGACTAAATAAATATTAATACAACCACCATTTTGGTTTTCTCAACAATTGAATTAGTATACGAGAAATACTCTTCTGAGTAAGGAGAGAGTTGAATTCTAAGTTATAGAGGAAATAAAGACGTTTAAAGGAAGGGTGGGCAGATTCCGTACTTGCCCGTCCTGAAGCTAATACATACATAAGATAGTTCGCGACGAAGAGGCGGGAAGCTAGGGGTTGGTTGGGGAAGGAGCATAGCACTCTTGTATAGATAGCATTGGGAAGGAGTAAAGATAACACGGTCGTTATTGTGATAGTATAACGAATGCATGAGGAGAGATTGATAACATTCTTTTGTCTTAATTGTATTGTGTGAATTATTGGCGAAAGCCTAAGATTAAATAAACTTTGTAATATCGTATGGTGGTAACCATCATTGTCGACGACATCGTGGTTGTCATCATCATCATCATCATCATCATCATCATCATCATCATCATCATCATCAATCATCATACATCATCATCATTAACAACAACAACAACAACAACAACATTATTAACAACAAGTACAACAATCGTCTCCACAACTATCATTCTAACCAACAGCACCACCAAAACCACTATCATAATTACATCCTCCCTCACCGCCTCGTCTTCCTCCTCCTCCTCCGCCACCACCACCACCGCTACCACTATTCCAACCACTACCACCACCGGCACAATCATTCTAACCACCAAGACAGCAGTAAAAATGATGCAATTTCAGCTCTGAATGAAACTCGAGTCATATCGCTGTTGTTGCTTCTCGATGAAAACTTTAAGGTTACTACATACTACTGAAAACCAGTAATGTAACAGAAATATTAATCTCGCCGTTGAGGGATTAAAGCATCTCTTTAATTTTTCGAGTGAACGAAATGGACTTCTATTGTCAAGGTGTTGTCGCATTATGTCTCGTCGCTTTAGTTTTTAGTTGTATTCTCTTTCGTGATTATTTTTTGATTACGTTTGGAATAATTAAAATCTACCGGTATTGTCATTTCATTGTGAATGTGATTATTTGTGGTTGAAATATTTTTTTTAAAGGTGAAAAAAAAAATATAATTAAAAAAAAAAATAAATAAATAAATAATATAATATATATATATGACCGGATCATCTTTGCCCAACCACTGTAAATAGGCTAGAACCGCCACTGATACATATTACAGTTTAATACACTCCAGCACAGTTTCTTCGAACACATTCGAATGTCCCGAATTTTTTCCTTATTATTCTTTGTTATCATGCCGTTCCTTCCTCGCACTAATTTTTTACCGCGAACACGGTTTCCTCGATCACATTTCACCCAGCCAGTGTAAAAAAATTTGATTAATTGAAATATTTTTTTAAAAACGAGACCTGTAATTTCGAGCTGATGATTTACTGTGACATTGACGGTTTCGCATGTCTGTATCTATAAACACTGCATGTGGATGGATACAGTTTGATACACGCGCAGACACACAAACACACGCACTCCATCGCCACAACCGACACCTCTGTGCTCATTCTTATTACTTACCCTTTCGTTCTAATTTCAATATCACGCCCCATGGTTTCCTAATGCTTGGCTACGACAGTAAATGATTGTTGTGATAAAGCACCACCCACCCCCCCCCTTTCCACCCACCCACACACACACACACACACACACACATACACGCACACACACACACACACCAACCTCTTGTAACATGTTATATATAAAGGTATTTCCCTCAATATTAGCAATAAAGTAAATAAATAATAAAGCTCCCTTTATTCAGCCTCAAGCGGAGATTTGTCTCAGGGTCTATTACAAGGGAAAACTGGAATTTGTCAACAGCAACTCAGCGCGCAAATTGAGCCTTGGAGAGGTGGCTTGTTGGAGGCCACAAAACGCGGTGAATGTTCGAACTAGGTATATTTCGGGTTAGAAGCTAAGACCATACCGTTGAACGTCATTGCAAACCCATCCCCCCCACCCCTCCCCCTCCCCCCTCCCTTCTTCATCAAGATGTTTTCGCAAGGCACGGTTTCATCGAACTACGATTTCCTCGACTTTTTTTTTTTTGCATGATCCGAAGAGTTCGAGGAAACCGTGCTGGAGTGTAGTTGGCATCGGTTGCTGAGAGCAGTAAGATGCCTTGACTTGTAATAGAAGCAATTGATGTTAGCGTGGCCAGTGAGAGGATTGGTGAAATGACCCTAGAATCTGGGAAAGGCACTATACACACAGACCTATTCATCTTATGTTTGAATGAGTTCCTGTATATGGGTATTAACAAAAACTGTCTTACAGGGTCCATTGTAGCTGGCTTAGTATTGGATCAAGGTGACGGAAGCCTTGTTTGTTGGAATCTACAAACATTATCTCAAATTTGTCAAACAACTGGCTATATTTAATCCGTTATATGGAATGTTGTTTTCCCAACTACAACATATGGATGCGAAGCATGGACTATCAGCAAAGCAGAGAGCACAAAGATCACAGCTTTTGAAATGGCATGCTACAGAAAAATACTCAGAATATCATGGACTGAAAAACAAACAAACAAAGAAGTCCTGAGAAGGATCGGAATAAAATCACCAATTCTTCTTCAAACTGTAAAGAAATTGAAACTGAACTATTTTGGTCACACGACTCGCCACGAATCATTAGAAAAGCACATTCTACAGACAAGGGTAGACGGCAAGAGAGGAAGAGGTAGACCAACAAGAAGCTGGGAACAAGATATATGTGAATGGCTGGGAATGACAGCAACTCAAGCAAGTAGACTGGCGGAAAACCGTAATCTGTTTCGCAAGAAAGTTCGGGAAGCAACGTCCTACGCAGGATCAGCTGACTAGATGATGATATGGAATGTTATTATGCTTGTTCATTAGAAATCACAGTTATATATACAATTTATTGCTGGTATTTTATCATTGACTAAAATGATCTTCAGTTGAATTCTATGAACAATATCTGACTTATCAAGATCAAGTTACACATGTTTAGATTAACTTTTCATTTACAAGGAATTTGTATAGCTAGTTTTTACCTCTCGTTGTCATTTGATCTTTTGTTACATATTGATATAATATATCGTTATTACTAGATTATGTTTTAATGCTTTGTTTATTCAATAAATCAGACTTCTCATCCCACGAGAGAGTTTTGATTTCATCAGAACATTACAAGCTTGTCCTTGACCAATAGAGGTTGTCTCTCATTTTGACTATCAAATTTAAATCCATTGTCTTCAAGTATATATATATATATATATATATATAATATATATATATATATATATATATAATATATATATATAGATGGTGCGTTTAAAAGGAGTATTGTTAGTCTCTTGTGTTGCTTTGTGTTTAGTATAATTATGTTTTTCTTGATTATGATTGTTGTTGTTAGACGATGAGTTTGTGTAGGTAACTAGGAATGTCTCCGTTCAATGGCCTTATGTTGGAATGACGGTGTGTAGAAACGATCAAGTACATTGATGACCACTTTTATCCTTTTCATTTTCTTTCTTCCACCACTTTTTCCTCGTCTTGTCTTTCTTCTATTTGTGTCTATCCTTTCCTTCATTCGTCATGTTTTGATTTTTTTAGTTCATAATAACATAATCGAAAAATACTAGGTGGGGGCAGCTGGTGAGTTGTATTATATTTGTTAAGGGACAGCAGGACTGTATGGACGTACTGAATCGCTGCTGGTGTTTCAAAGTGCTGGTGAAAACCTTAAAAAAAAGCAATAACAATAGCATGTTGCATGACGTATGACGGCATGGAGAACTCAGAGATAAAAATTACCTATCGTACTAGTGTCGCAAGCGCCGAAAATCCTTACCCCACCCCCACCCCCATAAAAACAACAACAAAACAAAACAACAAACAACAAAAAAGGAAACAAACAAACAAAAACAACAAACTAGCAAAACGATAGATTGCTTTGGTATTTTTAACTTCAGATCTACATCTTTCCCCTTATTACTATTACATTCTCTTTTTACTGGCACTGGAAGACCCAAAAGTGTTCGAGCGCCGTAAACCCCCCCCCCCCCCAAAAAAAAAAAAAAAACAAAAAAAAAAACAATAACAAACAACAGCAAACTAATTTATTGAATTCTGATTTTTTTAAAAAATTAGATTGTTGGTCTTTCTCCTCCGTCTTATCGAATCCGTCAACTAAGGTATGGAGCCTGTTTCAGGTCTGCTGGGCTCACCAAGTCGCCTTCCTTTGTGAGTTTAAAAAGGGTAAACTGAAAACCAGAGGCATATATAAATACAGACCCATATATTCTATTTATACAAGAATGGATGGCATTAGATTGGCAAACGTTTAGTCACATAAGAAAGGAAGAAAAGGCTCAAGAATAAGAAAACAATCCAGGCTTTTCATTTCTTATTGAAAAGAAACTTGATAGCAAAGTTATTTGCTTCTTGCCGAATTTGAATTCTTAATGCCGCATTTGCTTTCCTTATAGCAACAATAAAATTCACATTCTAAAAATAGACTAAGATTCTAGATACATCACGTAAAAATATATGAATTTTGTGACATCAACTATTTACATCTTACACATTTGAATTCATTTTGCCGCATTTTCCCTCTCTATGACGCATTGCGGTTCGCAATTCCGAATTTGAACAGCAATAAAACACATTTAGTGAAGGTATTCAAAACCAAAATTGTGCATATTGTGGTAAAAACTTGAAATTTGGTAACAAAGAAGAGAATGGCCAATTATGGATATAGAACCACCCTGACAAACGACCGGGATGACAACAAACTGACAACTCTTTGAAAAACTCTAATTACTATAGAAAACAGACACATACTTCAGAATTACATCAATGGCAAAAATGAATAGTAGGATTTCTCTTGCTTTACATAAAAGACAAATTCACACAATGCCATTTAGGTTCAGCCCTACAGTGACCAACTGACCACGGAAAGAATTGGCTACAATTTTTTGTAGGTCAAATACACATTATAATCATGGAATTCGAAGTATTTTCAGCACTGTAGTATAAAGTAGATATCACAATTGGGCGAAATATTCTAACTGATCATATTACTGACCAATAAATGACCACTCATTAGCAATCATAAAATCAATATAATTTGGTACACAAGCATATGAATTGCAAATGGAAATAAGATCAAAGATGATTTTTTTAAAGATGAATCGTACATTTGTTATTAGATCATTGACCAAATGATCAAGTACTAACCAGATGACCACACTTCCACAACCACATGAATATCATAGTCAAATTTATAAGGACCTACATAAGATTGATTAGAAGTCAATTATAGAGTTACAGATGGAAATTCATTTTGAAATATCTATTTGAAATGCGACTAAATGACCAACTCACCACCGATTATTGGCAAACTGACCATCAGTTTAGTAGTATAGTCCGTTCCACAACCGGTGCGCACGCATTGACGTGGATATCTTCACAACATTCTGATGGATTTTAATGATAATTGACTCGAACACTAGAATTTTTAGTAACATTAAGCCGATTTCTTTTCGTTGGTAACAGTATCATACTTTGGGATTTTTCTTCTTTATGGTATATAAAAAACGGAGGGTCTGGGATGAGTGAACTTTTGGATTGTTTACGTAAACAATATTATACATTGTGAATTATGTTGTGATTACGATCACTGAACTCGCCGCAGGCGTGACAAGGGGTTTACTTTTCACGAGATGTGCACTACTCTCTAACATTGCCACCCCGAATTCAAAATGACACAGCAAATGTTCACGTTGTACACTACATAAACAATTGTTACATTTGAATAGTTGAAAGCCAGAGACGTACCTTCCTATTGTGATTTCTACATTCATAATAAAACTGATAACAATATGGATTAAACATGCAAATTTGTCTTTCTCCAGAGAGGCGAAGCGCGGAATACTTTTTCATGACATGCGGCGAATAGCAATACTATCATTAATAGATTGCCCACAACCAGGAAATCAGAGTGGAGAGGTCAAAATAATAATTAATGTTATTTTAATTATGCACCTCTTGAATGTGAAAACTGCAGAAGTTATAAGTAGTGTCCTGCTGAACAGTTGCTCGGGGTTTATGTCTTTGTGAAAGGCATATCTCCTTGCCCTAATGAGGATGGGCGTAAAAATTCGGAGATCCTCACCCCCCCCCCCCCACACACACACCAATGGCTTAGTCAAATAATACATAACATATAAGCACCTAATGGGCTGCTTGTGTCGTCCAATATATTTCATGTCCGTTGTCCACCAAAGAAGAGCTAAATTATAAACGCTGTGAGTTTTTTATCTACACTGTTAAGTACTAGATATGGTCTATTTAAATTAGATCTATTGTTAGACTATTTGAAGCAACACAAAATTCTATTATTATTGAGTCGAGTTCACTGAACATGAGAGACTTTATCTTAAGATTGAAAGGTGTAAACAAGTCCCACCCACCCGCTGACACCATCTCTCTCCCAAAGCAATTTCGAATATACAAGAGATCACATGCCAAATGAGGAAAGAGTGGAGGGCGTAAACAACAACAACAACAATAACAACAACAACAACCCGTCAGTGATACTGACAAACTCACCATTTTATCACTAAGCCCAAATACTACTCAGCCAGACAGTCGTGAGGCCACCAAAACACAACCCCGTTACGAAAGCAAAGAGTGAAGAACAACTCAAAATCTTGATAATAAATTTCCAAAGTTTGATGAGAAAACAAGAGGAGTTTACAGTTTTGTTAGAAACGATTAAACCTGACATCGTACGTATTAGGAACTGAAACATTGCTGCATGAAGCAGTGCTTAATACCGAACTGCTTTTTAATGATCAGTATGAAATTTACAGGAAAGACAGAAAAACAAAAGGGGGAGGAGTAGTTATCTTGGTCAAAAACACAATAAAAAGTACCCTTGTCGGAGAAGGCAAAGACCACGGATCTGTGTTTTGTAAAATCGGTGGACACAACAGTCCAATAGCAATCGGAGGTGTTGTGTACAGGCCTCCTGACAGTTCAAACGAGGAAAATAATAACATCTGTAACCACATACATCAACTTAAAAGCAAATACGAAAACCAAAAACAAATCGATCGGGGGCGACTTTAATCTCCAAGATGTAGATTGGACCGGAGACCAACCCGTCGCCATTGTCCAAAGCGACTCAATGAATTGTTCTTTGATACTTTCAATGATGTTGGTTTTCAACAACTTAACTTCCAGCCAGCCCGAAAGAAAGAGCCCCTTGACCTTTATCTCACAAATGAGTCAGTGCCCGGACTGTACTAGGTGACCATGACTCAGCAGCTCATTGAATGGGTAGCAGGCAATAACAATTTCTTTCCTTTAAAGACTACAGAACCTGATATCAACCTCGACTGTGGGCCCTTTGACTTGAAAAGACGACCTGTAAAACATCGATTTGGTCCTATGTGTTTAGATAAAATAATCATAACATCCGCCAGCATGATATAGATAGTATGCAGATGACGTCACTCAGGCCTTTGTTATTGTTTTTGCCATATGCGTTTGTGAGTTGTTCTCACTAAACTGTATTAACCAGACTATAAAAGTTCATGGTTACACAGAGTTTGTGTGTTGGTCCGTTATACTTCCGGATGGCAGTGTTGTGAACTCCTTGGCCAAGCGCATTCTATCTATAAAGTAACAACACACAAAACTATGTGTAACCTTAAAGGTTTATAGTCTGCTATAACTTAGTGATAACTAATCACCAAAATGGCTGTCTCAAACAATAACAAAGAGCTAAGTGACGTCATTTTCGTTCCTTCTTTAGGTAGCGAAGCTTTCACAACTGTTGCTGTTTAATGAAAAAAAAATGTTTCTAGAAGAATGCATTGTCTTTCGAGTAAATTGTTTACGAGTGGCAAACTTTCTAGCAATAACAATCTATAATACAATGTAAACGACGTGACTGAGCCAATTGACAATTATTGGTACCTTGATGCGTTTTTAACATAATTAGCTATTTCATTACCGTATTCTGGTTAAAAATTGCATGCCAGCGATGATGATGTTTTTACTGTGTGTTAGCATTGCCTTTGGCAAACATTTCATAATACCTACTGGGCGAGGAGCCAAACTCTCATACCTGATTCGCACGCCTTCTCATCGCTGACTATCAAAAACATGTGCGTATACAACGTACGAACACACAAAACAGCATGTAACGTCAAACGTTTATATGGAGAGAAAAAAATAACGTGAGTAGATGTGACTCATATATAAGGGAACAACACAAAACAAACAACGTTTCGGCCCTTGGCCTTCGTCAGGAGACAGAAAACACAAACACAAATATGTAAATTTACAAAATATCACATTTCGTCAAATGTGGAAACAATGTTAATGTGAGGAAAGGGCGTCGAGTGTGGATGCAAGAAGAGGCGCGAGATAAGGAGAGAGAGAGAGAGAGAGAGAGAGAGAGAGAGAGAGAGAGGAGAGAGAGAGAGAGAGAGAGAGAGAGAGAGAGAGAGAGAGAGAGAGAGAGGGGGGGGGGAATGGAGAGGATATCATACCAATAATTTTATTATTTTTCCCCTATATTAAGTCTCTCCAAATTACGTTCAAATTACAAATTTTCTTTTTTTACCTTTTCCTCCGCCTTCATCTCTACCTTAATACATACCTACCTACACACTAACTCCTTCTACCACTCACGGAAACTTACATCCTCTCTCCCTCTCTCTCTCTCTCTCTCTCTCTCTCTCTCTCCCTCTCCCTCTCTCTCCCTCTATTTATCTCTCTCTCCCTCTATCTATCTATCTCTCTTCCTCTCATTTTGTTCATTTATATATATTTGGTATAATATACTAACCACCCAATCAATCGCTATCTCACCCCCATTCCCATTTTAAAGACCTTTTTGCAGTTACTTTTACTTTATATACATATACACAGACATATGCACACAGACACACAGACAGAATCACATACATATCCTCTCCATTCTCTCTCTCTCTCTCTCTGTCTCTCTCTCTCTCTCATTCTTTCTCTCTCTTTCTGCCCCCCCCCCCTCTCTCTCTCTCCTCTCTCTCTCTCCTTTTCTCGCGCCTCTTCTTGCATCCACACTCGACGCCCTTTCCTCACATTAACATTGTTTCCACATTTGATGAAATGTGATATTTTGTAAATTTACATATGTGTGTTTGTGTTTTCTGTCTCCTGACGAAGGCCAAGGGCCGAAACGTTGTTTGTTTTGTGTTGTTCCCTTATATATGAGTCACATCTACTCACTTTATTTCTTTCCCTCCATTTTACTGGCTCATTTAGGCACCTCTAGGAAACGTTTATAGTTTGATTAATACAGTTTATGAAAACTACTCATAAAATGGCGGTCTAAAAACAATAACGAAGAGCAGAGTGACGTCAATTTCGTCCTTCTATCCGGTATAGTGAGCCATTTGTAGTAGCTCTCACTAAATTGGATTCAATAGTCTGATGTCACGTCCGCCCAGCAACGAGCAGCTTGGTTCTAAACAAAGCAAATCGGTACTTTTTATTCTTCATGCTGGCTAGACCTTTTTCACATGTCATGTGTTCAGAATGTATAAAGGTCAAAACATGATCAGATTTATACTCTGTTTCTCCACTGCCCACACTTTTATGCTCGTCGGAGAAGTATTTATAAAGGGCGTCCGCCATTGTCCCGATAGTTTAGAACCAGATACTAAGTTGCTATGCGTCATTACGAGAGCACTACTAATGGCAACTCACTAGACGCTATACAAACCTAAAAATGACGTCAAACTGCCAGTCCTCGATGGTTCTAGTGACGTCACGACTGTTGAAGCCCATTAACCAGTAGAATATTTTTTATCGCCATCAGCTGTCTTTTTTACACCATATTTTAATCCAATAAAATGTGAGTAAACATTCTGTAAGCGTTGAATAATGTTTTTATTCAACGCATTCAAAGCATTATTCAACTATTAGGTATTTTTATAAGAAATGACAGATTTTTCCAATGGATAAGGTGTAATAATGGTTATTTAATTTTAGTCATCTACTTATTAATTCACCCATCAATTGCTATCCCATTTCCTATTTCTTGCCAAAATGGAACTTCCAGAACGAAATCACATCATTATCATTACCCTATCATCACCTACGCTTCCCAACTGTTTTTGCAATGAATCAGAATGTCAGAACTGTAAAGAATGAGAGCCTCAGAGACAAATGGTATTGTTAAAAACAATATATACATATAGACGATAGGCAAGGAAATCATTGTATTGCCAGTACCTTCAGGCTGCAAACTGAGTGCATTCATTTTCCTCTCCGGTCCGTCTTGCCTCCATTTGTACTTTCCTCTCAGTCGGTCTCTTGTTTTATCATAGTAAAATGAGTGCAACAGACTCATTTTTAGCTGCCGATCCGAACAGGAACCGAACTGAATTAAAATTTCTTTCAGTTTCCTACCAACAATGTGAAACAACACACGGAGTTTCTTTGATTTTGTTTTTAGAAAACGTTTGGATGATCATTTCTCAATAAATAAATATTTGAATAGTAATATAAAAGTTATAGGTTACACGTAGTTTTATCTGCTGGTATGTTTCATGTGTTTGTTGTGAGTAAATTACAGAAATGTAAAGCCTGTATGGTACATTGGTTATTCACGAACAGGATACGAAAATGAATACACTCAGTTTACAGACTAACACGAAGATATAACCTTATAATAGTAAACAACGTCTTTAGAAATCTGTCAACAAAATGTCTACTCACCAATCATCGTTTCACTAATTTCAACCGACAGCTGGCATAGTGCGTTAACTGCTGTCATAGGACAAAGGGTCGCATATCGTTAATTGGCTCAAATTGACTTATTGGCGCTGTCATATTCTTGAGCCGAATAAGCATTTTTAAAATATGTATCTCGGTGTCGTGACTCTAAGTCAATGAAAATGTTTTATTACAAAAATAAGATGTCTTGATAGATATAATGTCAGCAAAAGGGTTTTTCTTTTTGTTTGGTTTGTCTTGTTTTGATTTTTTGGTTTTGTTTGTTTTTCTTTTGGCTCTCCTGTTTTTCGATATGCGACCTTAAGACGACAGTTGCTGTTTTCAATTTTTGGCAGAAAATGTCTTCTGACATGAAATTATTTAAAAGATCCCAAACTTTTCCAAAACTTTTAAACCGGAATATTCAAAGATTATTTTATTTGAATAGTTGGGGTTCATTTTTTTTAAAGGGTCGGGGTTTATTCAACGTAGTGCGGATCATCTTAATCCATCGATAATTTTATATACAGTATATATCGGAGTTATATTGATGATGAACATTTTGAGCTGATACTAAAAATTATGAAAGTTAAATAAGTTTAGTTGCTTTATTGAAGTGAATAGCAATGTGAAATTGAATGTAAGCAATGTAATGAAAGAAAACAAATAATGTGGACATTTCATTGAAGTGACGAATTAGGGAGCAGGCACTGGTGTAAGAAAAAGACCTAGAAAAAAAGTGTGTATGGAACACTGCCAGACAGTGCAAAGAGAAAATACAAAAAAAAAAAAAGACAGACAGAAAAAAAACCACTATCTATACAAGGGATCGAACCTCAGACCTACTGATTACCGGCCAGACGTGATACCATTTCAACATTTTGGGTAACCTCTGTTGTTAATTCTCAACGGTCCAGGCGATCTGATGTTAGATGGATTTTTTTTTCTAATTCTCTATTTTCCATGCGAAGCCTTTTCACCTCACCTTGTTATACGTAGGCAAACAATAATGAGATAAGAATTCAATCCAATCTAAATGCGAGTTAGGAAGTCCCAGTCGTTTCAGTTGGTAGACTGCACACTTAACACGCAAGGGGATCGAGACCGATCCCGGATGAATTTCATACTTTTTTCCTTAGGTAATTCACTTCTGTTCACCCAGCAGTAATTGGGTCAGTATTTTGCGATTCACTTGTGTCCTCTCAATGGGCAGAAAACAATTGCTATTGTCCTTTTTACGCTATAGAAAGCGGGTTTAACTTCAGCTCCATCGGCATAATGGTGATGAAAGACTAATTGGGGCCATACACTATCGGGATTTTTTTGGACTGAAGTCCCGGTTGAAGGTCTGATTGACAAATGTATCCCCCTACACTGACTGTACGGACTGAGATGCGACTGATGGTATGTTGGTTTGACATACTTTTTATGAGGCGCGGGCTTCGTAGACGATATGATTCCACTCACAAAAATCTATTGCAAGAACTGAGATTATCTTTCGGAATTATTTGCGTATGGGTGAAGACACATATCTTCATCTCTTAAATTAGGTTTCTCAAATCTTTGAACACACTGAATCCCTGTAAGCGTCAGGATAAAATATCTTAACAAAATCCAACAGCTCATCATATGCCCGTTCCCTATTTAATGTATTGGAATAATCTTTACACTTGACCTTCCAGAGACACTCATCTCTGAAGAGTTCGATGAATAGAATAGTTCTAGTTTTTGTCCACGACGCCATCTCGGGTTTTAAAATAAATCACATAAATAAACTCAGCAAAAAATACCTATCAACTTTAAAATTACAGTAACATCGTTCGCGCGTGTATGAAGTTGCAGGTGTGTGTGTGTGTGTGTGTGTGTGTGCATGTGTGTGTGTGTGTGTGCGTAGCCATCGTTAAGTTATAGCCTGACACTTCACTGACAAAAACATTACGTCAAAATGCCAATCTTTTGCCTCAAAATAAAACAAGCCGTGAGTTGTATTCAATAGTTCAACCAATGAAATAACCTGTTTCCCTGAGCTCTACTAACGACAACTCACTAGACGCTAAACAAACCTAAAAAATGACGTCAAACTGCCAGTCCTAGATGGTGCTAGTGTCAGGCTATATGTTAACGATGGCTAAGCTTGAACCCTCTAGGACTGGCAGTTTGACGTCATTTTTTAGGTTTGTTTAGCGTCTAGTGAGTTGTCATTAGTAGAGCTCAGGGAAACAAGTTATTTCATTGGTTGAACTATTGAATACAATTCACGATTTGTTTTCTTTTGTGGCAAAAGACTGGCATTTTGACGTAATTTTTTTGGTCAGTGTCAGGCTATAAGTTTACGATTACTACGGTTGTACTGTCAGGCTATATGTTAACGATGGCTACGGTGTGTGTCTGTGTGCGTGTCTTTTATGGAAAAACCAACCAATGTAGGTCTGTCGCAATGACAGTTTTGTGTCACTGGGTCGGTAGGGGGGCTGGGTGAATGGAGGAGGTTATGCGAGGGAAACAGATTTCTTTCCAACAGGCGTTGTTGATACTATTTGTTTCCAATAATGAACGAATAAAAAACAAACAGTACATTGTGTTCGGTATCAAACTCATGGTAAATAAGATGCTGGACACGAATCTGGCATTAAGAAACCAAAATTTGTCACTTTTTTGCATTTTTCTCAACATCCGCCCTTTGGTCCAACGGCCTCCAGTAAATAATCATGTTATAAAATCTCCGGCCTCTGCCGCGGCCTCGATACCTTCATCCCGACCGAAAGAAATTCGCCCTACACTATGGGTTTTTTTTGGGCCTAGAATCGCGCCTCAGTCCTGCTGGAGCCCGGGACTCGTAGTGTCCGGCCCCTATTATAATGCGAGTGAACAAATCAATAGTCCACGGTTCGGCCTGTTGATATGATCTCCAAAGCACTTTATCTTGTTCTTGCACACAAGACTAAGAAGACATCACCTGTCAAAACAAGCATTACCTTTCCAGTTGAATGTTCTCATGTCATCGGGTGGATTGGGGATAAAAATATACCATACCACTCAGTCTTCAACCCGCCGTTTACCTGTAAAATTGTAAACTAGCGTCACTTTAACTCCCTTGCGTGTATATGAGGGCAAAAAAATAACATTCTTTTTATCATCACCATCATGTAAATATACATTTTACCCTTGTAAAAGCAAGAAGGATATGACTGCATTTTACATCATTTGCACTCATTGGTACGCAGATTCACCCTTGGTTTATCATCATACGAAACATGAAATGGTGGCATTTCATTCTCCCCTAGTAACAAGATGAACTCAGACAAAATCTTTTTAAAATGCCAATGTAATATTATAATCTGTCTTCATTTGACACCAAAATACGGAGTTACCCCTATACATACTTCAGACTTAATCTGTTTGATATACCCTTTATACAGAAGAAGACTTAATCTACATGGTATATACCCCGTTATATAGCAGAAGACTTATTCTATATAGTATATACCCTTTATATAGCAGAAAACGTAATCTGTATTTTGGGAAAATTGAGATTATTGACTCATGCGTTAATTTTTAAGTGAAGAAAAAAAAATGTAATGTAACCCATTGCTGCAATAAGGTATCAAGTAGGGAAAGACGCTTCATATTGAATTCAAAGTTACACTGACGAAAAATGAGTAATATTGTTATTTCATTTTTGTACGGAATAAATTATGGGATGCCTTTGTTAATCCATGAGTCTATTGTAGTTGCAATCCTATAACAACAATGCTGGCTAAAGGCATAGCCCAGTATGTATACCTTGGCCGTCACTCGTAAAAACAATCGCTGATGGAAACGTAGAGAAGAAAATCTTAGAAGTTTGTGAACTGAAATTGGAATCTTACTTTGGCACTGCTCAGTATTAATGGACTGTTGAACACGATAATGTTGATTTCATTCCAATGTGCCAAGAAAGTATCCCTCGCCTTCCGGATCATATCCATACACATACATACACACATTCCAACTACGATTGCGATGCGCAGACACATTTATTTTGTTATTGGGGTTGAACTTACTAACCTATTAATATGTACTCGTATTACGACGGACTGGGTAACAATTTAACCAGTCAGCTGCCGTTCTCTGAAGAAACAATATTTTAAAATGTATCCAGAAAACCCACCCGTCAAATATCCATCGATTTAAATTTAAATCGATCGATATTAAAAGGACGAGTTTTCCGGCCAATATTTTTAAAATACGTGTCTTTTCAGAGTAGGGCAGTTAATTGGTTTACAATAATGAGTATCGTCGTAAAAATTACAGTTTCCTTATCTCAAAATTTGTAATCGTCATCAATTTCACTTTGATTACTATAGTTTTGGCGCCGGATTCACCTCGACATTTCAGGTTTAGGAGCATCAGCTCAATAAATTAGATTGATGATTTTTTAATAGATCAGGCGGGACAGCATCCTCTTCACTCCTCTGCCCACCAATCATGGGTTGTTTTTTTTTGTTTTTTTTCTCATTTATATACTAATCGAGAAAAAAGACTTTACTGTTGTAAAAAGCACGATCGTCTGTTTATAATTAAATTGATTCGGATTAGAGGAAATTGCTCAAGTACCTGTGATGACATACAGAAAACAGCACCGCATCACACAACCGTATATATAAAGAAGTATCTGTCACTGAGATTGTATTCAAAGCCATTTCAGTGATCAGGAAAATTATACAAAATTAATAAAACGTTATTAGTGTGTAGGATCTAGTATTATATCAACATATCAGGAACACTTTATCTATCTTGCTCCTGGCCCATAGACTACATTTTAGGGAAATAGTAAATTTTAGCCAGCTGATTTGGACGTTCTGATCAAGAAAGATAACATTGGCCATAAGAGACCGTATGGATTCTTACGACCTTTTGCTACAAAGAATGCTGCACAGATCAGCAAATCGACCAAATCTCACTTTCCTGACGATGCGTTGGTGTTTAAAGCAATTTAAAAAAATCAAATCGTCCGACTGCCGTATATTATTGGTTATCTGATGTAGTATAATTTTGTTCTTCAAAGAAGTTTTGGATTTTAAAAGTTGAGGGCCATTTTAATGATGTAATATGTGTTTTCTTACAAAATTGAAAATGGCGGTAGGATGGTTGCCCATTATGATTGCCAAGTGAAACGATGTCTAATCTTTCCAGCCCGAACTGTATTGTACGAGTACTATAATAACATTATCACATGGTGTCAAATTAATAGTATGCCAGTGTAAACCTCTTGGTCCATATTGGACTTTATTTACCTAAACTTAGTTTTTAAAAAGTGAGATTTGTTTTTTAAACATTAAAATAGATACATTTTTAAATAAACCACACGCATACAGTCTATTTTTATGTTTCGAATTAACTTAATCTTACATAACATGGGCATCTGCCGATCTGTAAACAAACTAGACCTCGAGCAAACAGTCGGTTTCTTGCCTTCTCTCCTCACTTCCGCGTTGATATAACAACAGAAGGATCCAATAAACGTCCCTATTCAGCATCTTGTCTCTACCGGGTGTCCAATTCCATATCATTACTGGGGATTGAAGGATTATATTTCACGGTGTTTTGGTCTGCTGGTCGTCTTACCATTTATTCCACCCAAGTTCCACCTCTCATCCACCCCATTCTTGGCCAAGCCAGTCTATTGAGTTAATTCCCCCTCTGTCATCAAGCCCTTATTTTCCTGTAGTCCACAGAAGACAGACCGCTAGAGATTATTGTGTAACGACTCTCAGTGGGTCTGGTGTGGTCATGTTGATCCCAAGGGATTTAAAAGCTGCCTAAATTGGGATATTGCTACGAGTTTACCGAGACTGTCCGTATTGCATTAATTCTTCCTTTTCACAATAATAATCTTTAGTATTGTGTTTCATTACGTCTCTGTTCAATCTTCTTTACGTTATTCTAGATATTTTCCATTTCACTTGTATATTATTACCTGCCCAGATATATTGTCATTGTTGGTAATGTTCTTTTTCGGTTTCCGAGTGTTTCTACATTTTATTTATTTTTTTTTTGCATCGTGAATATCCATTAAAAAGCAAAGCGTTCGTAGGGGTTGAAGTGTTATGGAATATAAAGAAGACTGTTTTCTTGTCCATTTTTGTATCTTGTGTATGAGTATTCTGATTTAATTCTTATACAGAAAAAATTGATAACGTGTCCAAATACCAAATCTATTAAAATCCAAATTCATTGATTGTGAATATGTGATCCACTGCAGCAATATGGTATTATTGCAGACAAGACTAGAAGAAGAAAACTCAGATTAATGTTAATATGAAATTTAATGAAATTTATGAGAGTATTTTGCCAAGGTGGTGGTTATTTAAATCGATCGATATTTGAAGGGCGAGTTTGCTGGCCAAATTTTTTAATAAGCGTCTTTCTGGAGTACGGCAGTTAACTGGTCAATTTAACAATTTATCTTTTTTAATGTTTAAAAAACAAAACTCACTTTTCTGAACTAAGGCAACTATTTTGCCTCAAATAGAAAAAGTTTAGGGAACTAAAATCCAATATGGACCTAGAGGTTTACACGGTTTAATACTGTAATGACACGGTTGGTCACATTCTTGGTTTTGGCTAAACTTGTGTTTCTTTCATCTAGTCACTGCCGACTCCTTTATCATTTCACTTTTTTTACTTAACCAACAAGTATACATATCGATTAAATGCGTTTAACTAAAATATTCGCAATATTAGCCAGCCGTAAATAACGTGGCAAAACAAAAACATGTGTAACTTTTAAGTGTTTATAGTCTGATTGATATCATTTAGTGACAACTAATCATTATAATGGCTGTCTAAAACATTAACTAAGAGCTGAGTGACGTCAATTTCCGTCCTTATATACTTTGACAGGTGGTGTCGGTGTCTGTATCTGTCCTGACATTGAGTGCTATCGCCGTGGAAAGGTGGTGGGCCATCTGCTATCCCCTCAAATTCAAGAGCACTTTGTCTAGAGCCCAGAAGATCATAGTCATCATTTGGATCTTGCCCCTGGTTTGGGCCCTGCCGGAAGTCATTGTGGCGGATACTCAACCCTACACCAATTTTGCAAAAGATTTCGACACAGTGATATTTACTGTCTGTGGGTAGGTACAAAATTAATCAAATCATTAAGATAATGAAACCACATATTTACATTTCTTGCCACCGTCTCTATCTGGTACTATGTCGGACCAAAACAGCTGCCAGGGAGCAAATGTATAAGTATAACATTTTTGACTCACCTTCACCTTAACTTCAGCTTTCAGGATTTAGTTCGCGTCGACATAATACCAGTTTGACGAGATGGGTCACCATTTATCTATTGACGGATGCAAAGTGTTCCCAGTGGAAGTCAATCGAACTAATTCATTCAGGAAAACAATTCGGTCATGGGATCATCAGAATAATGGCCTTATTCTTTTTTGACCTGCCGAAAAGCTCTTAGCGATCGTCTTTATAAAATGTTAATTATTAGTAACGGTCTGCTTCACGCTACATAAACTGATCAATTCCGGTTCTATTTCTATGCTAACCTCATCATTATTGGCGATGGAAGAATCCGATATAAAGGATGTCTCGTCTACGATATGGCAATGAGGAATTAAAGGCAATTAATCCTTTTAAGCATAAGACCTAAACGCAATCCTGATCTCAACATCATCCGTCAATATAAAGGCGGATGCTTTGATGACAACGGTATTATTGCGGTGATCTAAACAAAGTTTTCATTTTCATTGTTTGAATTAATATCATAATTTCAGCCTTAATGATGAGTTAGAGAAGATAACCTGTACGATGAAACAGCCGTTCACAATCACCGGTATGCGAAAAGATAAAAAACATTCGTTGATCCGCGAAAATAAATCCCATCAGCAAAGAAAAGTCCCGAAAGGCAAAAAAGCAATTGAATTGTTAATGAAATTTTCAACGAGCTATTCTTGTGAGAAATCATTTTTTTAAACTATGGCTATATCCAAAATTAAAATAAGAATCCGATTAGATGCGGAAACACAGTAGAGAAGCATTAAATTGATAGTCTATATATAGATGCATAAAGCATTATAAATCAATTTCAAACATTCATATTATATTACTGTCCTACCGTATCGTATCACTTAAGAGCTAATAGACTTTTAAAATCCTTAAGTTTTAATGCTCTTTGTAACTCTATAGATAACATTTTTCAAAGTTGTATAAACAACATTCATTTGGATTTGACAATTTTCCGTCGCTGTTTTAAGTTACTCAATATCTAAAAACACAAATAAATGTAACAGTCCAAATGGTATCTCAATAGTTGAATATATGTGAATCATTAAACTATCATAAATTATTTTAAAATCTACGTTGTTGACTAATAAAAAACTTTACTCAATACATCAATAGAATGAAACGATTCACAACAAGCATTGTCGAATCTATAGCCCTAAAACCAACGTCTACCTATTGCCAAATCTGATGACACAAATTGCTATGGGCACATTATTGTGATAATAATAATAATAAGCATATTTATATAGAGCCTGTCGTCGAAACCTCAAAGTGCTTGAAAAAATCCAAATACAATTCAACCAAAGTATCAAAACAATTAAGAGCATAAAAGGGCATCAATACATCATCAATATAAATGTCACATACAATACATTTAAAATTCAATTATGTAAATATTTTCTGAAAAGAAATGTTTTTCAGGGTTTTTTTGAAAATGTCTATTGAGCTCGAAAATCTCACAAATTGAGGGAGATCATTCCAAATCGTGGGTCCGAATTTCATAAGAGACCTATCACCAAAATACTTAAGTTTAGTTTTAGGAGATGCTAACAATTTTGAATCGTGGGATCTAAGATTTCTCAGAGGTACGTATGGTTGGAGTAAGTGTTGAATGTAGAGAGGGACAGAAGACTCAAATACACCAAAGCAGATAAGAACTATTTTATATTCAATTCTAGCCCGGACTGGCAGCCAGTGGAGGATTCGAAGCATGTCCTTTGTATCATCGTAATGAGATTTTCCGAGGACTAACCTAGCCGCACCATTCTGTACTCTCTTGAGCCTGTTTATTTTGTTATAAGAATACCAGCGAGCAGAATTGCGGTAGTCAAAACGTGACAAGACCAATGCTGAGACAATTATCTTCAAGATTTTTGAAAGGTAAAAACGACCTCATCTGAGATATTCTACGGAGCTCATAGTACATAATGTTCACATTATTGTTTATTTGCTGATCCATAGATAAAGAACTATCCAGATTGACATCTAAATGTTTAGCCTTTTCAGAAATAGAAATATCAGAATCAGATATCGTTAGGGTAGGATTTGAAAATTGGAAAGACTTTAATTTTTGCTGAATTCCTATAAAAACAACTTCAGTTTTGTCTTCATTTAACAATAGCTTATTTGCAAGCATCCAACTTTTGATAGAGTCACAACAGTTTTCTAAATAACAGACAAGACAGGAGAGATCACGAGGAGAAGCAGATAATTTATATAGCTGCGTGTCGTCAGCATGCATGTGGTAATTAACAGAATGGGAGCGTATTACACTGCCTAATATAAGTATAAAGGGTATAAAGGATAGGGCCTAAAACCGAACCTTGCGGGACGCCATATACTATATAGACATCGTTAGAAACTTTGCCATTTACACTCACTGCCTGTGACCTGTTGGTGAGATATCATTTAAACCACGAAAGAGTAGTAACAGAGATGCCAAAATCAGAATAAAGCCTATCAAATAGTTTTGAGTGATCTATTGTGTCGAATGCCGCAGGTAGAGCTAACAGCGTAAGGATAGATATGTTACCATTATCACTTGCTATCAGCAGGTCATTCACGATCTTCAAAAGGGCGGTTTCAGTGCTATGATGCTTAGGGTAAGCTGATTGAAAAGGCTCGATAAGATTGTTTGAATCTAGATGATTTTTTAGCTGCTTTAGTACTACTTTTTCCAGGATTTTTGAAAGAAAAGGCAAGTTAGAAATAGGGCGGTAATTTTTTCAAATTTTCATGGTCTAAATTATGCTTTTTTAAAAGAAGAGTGACGATTGCTTTCTTGTAGCAATCTGGTACAGCCCCAGACTGCAATGAGTTATTTATGATTACAGTAATAGGTTCTAAAAAACAGTCAAGACATTTCATTAAAAGATTAGTTGGTATCGGGTCAAGGGAACAAGATTTGGGTTGTGAGGCTAGGATAATTTCTTTCACTTCATCAGATGATACATGATTAAAAATATTAAAATTAGGGATATGTTTTGGGGGTCTAACATAGTCCGAATTTTCATCATCGTTTTTAACAGCTGAATGAAGATCTAATTTGTTTCTTTTAATTTTCACTTTGTCTGAAAAATACTTGGAAAAAGCGGTTGGGAGGTTTTCTTCAGGTATATCTTTTGGTAAATGATAATTATCAACTGCATTCTTCATTTCATTCACTGTTTGAAAAAGAGAACGTGTGTTTTTACATGTGGAAATTTTATCGACAAAGTAAGTTTTCCTTTCGATATGGTCTCCTTGACTGTGATGACTTGATCTTTATAACGTTGACGATCTTCGTTAGTCTTTGACTTTCACCATCGCCGTTCAGCAGCTCTACGGCGTCTTTTTGCAGCCATGACTTTTTTCGTCATCCATTGAGCAGTGTGTCGTCTTGTCATCTTTCTTGTGCGCAATAGTGCATGATAGTCGTGCATATTGCGCAGTGTGGCATTAAAGGAATCAGCTGTAATTTGTGATCCAAGAATCGCTAGGCCTGATTCTACACTGCTGGAGAATTCTTCAGATTTGTTTATGTTGAACATAATAATGAGGTGGTCGGATATAATTTTGTCGTGTACAGTTAAATTGTAGATTGGGCAGGTTGTAGTGTTTGTTGCAACCCAATCTAAAATATGGCCTTTGTTATTGGTGGGAGTTAAATCGATCTGTAAAACATTATTTTTGGCTAAAAGATTCCTCATTCGCTTTGAATATGGGTCAGCTGAATCAAAATGTAGATTAAAATCACCTAAAATGATAAGACGATCAGAAAAAGAAATATATAATTCTCTAAGGTCTTCCATATCTCGCATAAATCCTGCATATGTTATTTTATTAACTTTTGATGGAGGTGGATGGTATAAACATAAAAACATAATATTAAAAGCTGTGAACTTTGTGCATTTGAAAGATTTGAAGGTGTTGATATTTTCCGGTTTTATTTTAATAGAATTATTATAAGTTGCACAAATACCGCCGCCCCGTCCTGGTGTCCTTGGATGTGACAGAATGTTAAAATTGACAGGCGTTAATTCACGTAAGATTACTTCATCACCGATCAATTCTAGCCACGTTTCATTAATAAACTAGAAATAACCTAAATGAGTTGCCTATATATCAATGTTAAATCAAGCCCATAATATCCCATGGATGTGCGGCTATGACGAGTGGTCTGACACTCGCCTTCGGATCGGGAGGTCATGGGCTTGAGTCCCGTTCTGCATAGTGAGTCCTCGGAAAAGCCCATTGGAACCGGAGTTTCTTCCTGCTTCTGTAGCGTGAAACTGAAAATAGCAATTGCTTGCTATCCTTTGGATAGGTCGCACGTCTATCGCAAAGTGTTTTTACGCCAAAAGATATCGGGATGGATTTTAGTCCTTCTCAGCTTGAAGCCTGAGTCCTCTACCAACTGAGCAATCTGGACCCCCGTAAAATGTGTACCTGGCCATAAACAGCATTGTCTCTGTCCGAAAAATTGTAACATCGCCTAACAGGCGTCACGTAACGTCCAAAATGTTACGTGTTGTTGTTAGTCTGGGATCCTCTGTAACGCGCTTTGTTGAACATGGTTAGTGGATATTGCGGTATATAAAAGCTCAAGTTTTTGTTGGGTTTTTTTTTTTGTTTTTTTTTGTTTTGTTTTTTTGTTGTTTTTTTTTTTTTTGTTTTGTTTTGTTTTTTTTTTGTTTTTTTTTTGGAGGGGGGGGGGGGTTGTCAATATTTGTACTTTACTTTAACGTAAAAACTTTTATCTTATAGAAAACGTAAGTAAATATGCGTGCCTATGATTAGGAAAATGTGTTTTTGTTATTTTCTTTCGTGTATGACAGAGTATAGTTTATTTTTGTACAGTTACTATTGCAATGTGACGTCAATAAAGCATATTTATAATCTTTGCTCTGTCAACGTCATGGTGTCTAATTGTTTTTGGCAGCCAAGCAAAGGGATTCCTCGCAATCGATCGTATTACCATGTTGTTGTTTTTTGTTTTTGTTTTGTTTTTGTTTTTTTTCTGTTTTTTTTTTAAATTTATTTGTTTCTATTTTTTTTTTTTTGTAAGATCTAGTTTTTAAAAAATGATAAATGATTTAATAAAGCAGGGGAGAGGTAAAGGGGAGGTTGAATTCTTGGTTTGGAGATGGGTAAATGAAAAGGAATCGGGGTTACTCCACCCATGAGTCTGCGGTGGGGGCGGGGGGATTTTCCACTAGTCACGTATACATTGACAAACTAAGGAAATACACTAGTACTACTACTACTACTACTACTACTACTACTACTACTACTACTACTACTACTACTACTACTACTACTACTACTACTACTACTACTACTACTACTACTACCACTACTACTACTATACTACTACTACTACTACTACTACTACTACACTACTACTACTACTACTACTACTACTACTACTACTACTACTACTACCTCTATACTACTACCTCTACTACTACTACACTACTACTACTACTACTACTACTACTACTAACTACTACTACTACTACTACTACTACTACTACTACTACTACTACTACTATACTATTATTATTATTATATATTATTATTACTACTACTACTAACTACTACTACTACTATACTACTACTACTACTACTACTACTACACTACTACTACTACTACTACTACTACTACTACTACTACTACTACTATAATAATAATAATAATAATAATAATAATAATAATAATAATAATAATAATAATAATAATAATAATAATAATAATAATAATAATAATAATAATAATAATGTAATAATAAATAAATAATAATAATAATAATAATAATAATAATAATAATAATAATAATAATAATAAATAATAATAATAATATAATAATAATAATAATAATAATAATAATAATAATATGTCTTTATTGTACTAAAAATAGTGACAAGTTGCCATTTGATTACACATTTATAACAATTCAAATTATGAAGAATATACATGAAATATTGACATATAACACACTCACGCATATGTACACAATAACATCGTAATCATCATCACTATCATCGTCATCAACAACAACATCATCATCACATCATCATCATCATCATCATCATCATCATCATCATCATCATCATCATCATCATCCTCATCATACTCCATTTTATAATATTTATTCCTCTAACAAGCTATAGATAGTATGCGCTTGGCCAAGAAGCTCACAACATTGCCATCCGGAAGTATAACGGACAAACGCACAAAAACTATGTGTAACCCTGAACTTTTTTGTCTGGTTCATACAATTTAGTGAGAAGTACTCATAAACGTGGATGGCAAAAAAAAAAAACAGTAACAAAGACCAGAGTGACGTCATCTTCGTTCTAACTATATGAGGGAAAGCTTGGGCTTTTATAATATCCCTCGCCAGAAAGACAAAGTTCGTGTTCTCAGATTGTGTTTTCTCTCTCTCTCTCTCTCTCTCTCTCTCTCTCTCTCTCTCTCTCCCTCTCCCTCTCTCTCTCTCTCTCTCTCTCTCTCTCTCTCCCTCTCTCTCTCTCTCTCTCTCTCTCTCTCTCTCTCTCTCTCTCTCTCTCTCTCTCTCTCTCTCTCTCTCTCTCTCTCTCTAGCATTCTTTCCTCTCTGTATGTAAGAAATAACTATATGCAACACAGTCACATCCATAAATGATACATACATAAATTTATTTTGAGTCCTAATCACACTCTCAGGGGTTAGGTGCGCCAATGAAGTTTCCTTAAAACAGCAAGGAACCTGCGTATTTTCTCGGGCCTCATTTGCGTCAGTGATTTACACTGTAATATCTTTTTTAATAATATTTTTTTCATAAGTGAATTCGTTCAAAATTGAAGGAATATCTTGTAATTTAATATAGAAAATGAAATCTCATAACGACTTGACCCCCGGGGTCAGTTCCATCTTTATTACCCATTAATTGCTATCTAGGATTTCTTTTGCTTGAATCGGAAGGGAATCGGAAGGGATGGGAGGACATCGTTTATGAAAAATAATAATTTAAATAATTTCATTTGGAGTGATTGCAAAGAGGTGAACGTGAGAAAAATATGAAAGATAAAAACAAATGACCGGTTTTGGTGAAGATTTCTAACTCTAACCATAAACCATTTTAACTGCCGTACTCAGGAACAACTCGTATGAGGCTAGAAAATTCATCTTTCAGATTTCGATCGATTTCGCAAAGTCCCAATTTGAGAATTTTTGCCAAGATGAGGGTCATTAAATCGATCAATATTTGAAGGACGAGTTATCTGACCAAATTTTTAAATACAAGTTTTTCCAGAGCACGGCAGGTAACTGGTTAGAATGGTAAAAGCTTTCGATAATTTGCTCTAAAACCTAATCTAACCTTTCGTCAATATTTTGTACACGATTTTGCCAAAACTATCAACATCGTTATTACAATATTAGCTCCGCGATGTCCATTAAGAGAGACTTATTAACTACACGTCGCCTCCACGACATGATCAAATTGATAATGGACAGAGGATACACTAATAGATCAAATCACATTCATATATGATGTCAAACACCGTGAGGGCGGCCTGTATTTCCATAGGATCGATTTTCTTTATTTTCCTTTTCCTTCCTCTAACCTCAATCAAAATGTGTAATGGCACATTTTTTCTGGTATTTTGAAAATTTTTTTTTATTTTTCAACCAAGTTTATTCTTCCATTCTAAGCGTCAAACGTACGTAATCCATTCTGGTTAGAATTTTAAAAATTATATGCGTATAATATATGCATATGTATGTATATATATATATATATATATATATATATATATATATATATATATATATGTTTTTTTGGTATTGTATGTATGTGTGAGGTGCGTGTGTGTGTGTGTGTGTGTGTTTGTGTGTGTGTATGTGTGTATCATTATGTGTCCATGTGTTATTCTTTTCTTTTTATTGCAGGTTTTATTTTTTTATTTGTATTTTTTAAAAACCCATTGCTGATTTATCGCGAATATATGGCCTCTTATACTTTGTATCTTTTTTCCAGATATTTATTTGTTGTACTTTAAATGAGACGAGATCATTTTCCTCAAAGTATTGATTAATAAACACATGCTTGTGAAGTCATTTAATTAACATAACATCATTATCAAAATTAGAACACGGCAAAATCTGATATCTGCCTGGTTTGTGTTTTTTTTTAAACTGAAGATGACTTCAAGTGTTTTCACAGTACATTCAAGCACTTATTAAAATAGTTGTTAGATTCCCTTTCCTGATGGGAGCAATGTGGCACAGCGAAACGGTATGTGCTGTGTAGCCTGGAAATACTGGGTTCGAGTTCCACTCACCTTGATTAAGTCAGCTTGCCCTGGTTTATCAGCCTAGGATATTCCAGTCTTTCCCTGAGGTGTACCCTGGAAACCAAGTTTCCTCTGGGGATGCATCCATCGTATCTTTATTTATTCATTATTTCATTATGTATCGTGCGGTAACGATCTTACTCTTTTGAAAATGTGAATACCGTATATACATACATAGGGTGAATTTTTAAATTCAGAAAAGTGAGTGGAGCAGGCACTTATGTTGGTAACAACAAGAGATGAAGTGAGTAGAAAAGTGCCAGAGGACAATAGAGAATATTTTTTATTTTTTTTCGCGGCGGTGGTGGGGTTTGAACCCGCGACCTAATTGGTACGACAACTCCGCCTGGCCGGTGAGAGCGTGACTCTACCGTATGAGCTATCCACGAACACAAAAATATTCGTCTCAAACTCAGGTCATTCTTAGAGCTCTCTCTCTCTCTCTCTCTCTCTCTCTCTCTCTCTCTCTCTCTCTCTCTCTCTCTCTCTCACCGACTTCTGGAGATCGCGGGTTAAAATTTTTATTCTCTATTGTCCTCTGGCACTTTTCTACGCACTTCATCTCTTGTTGTTACCAACATAAGTGCCTGCTCAACTCACTTTTCTGAATTATAAATTCACCTCATATACCGGAGCATACTCAATGTCTCAATCGTTTCTATGTTATATGTTTGTGTTGAGAATATTGGCTTAACTGCTGGCCAGGTAACTTCGCGATGGTTGTGTGGTGAACCCGCGATCTCCAGAATCGGTGAGAGAGAACTGTAAGAATGACCTGAGTTTGATACGAATATTTTTGTGTTCGTGGATAGCTCATACGGTAGAGTCACGCTCTCGCCGGCCAGGCGGAGTTGTCGTACCAATTAGGTCGCGGGTTCAAACCCCACCACCGCCGCGAAATAAAAAAAAATTATTCTTTATTGTCCTCTGGCACTTTTCTACTCACTTCATCTCTTGTTGTTACATACATACATAGGCATTAGTATTCTATCCTGTTAGGTCTTCTTGGCATTTTCATTTGTTTTACCTATAACCTGTTATAGCAATCTTGGTATCATTAATACATAGTCTTTGCCAGAGTTGAGCCTTTAGTTGAATGTATTAACTGGGTTTTTTACCACTGGTTTTCACTTCCCTCACCATTACAGATTCATATCCTTGATGTGTTACGTCAAAATTATGCTTTCGTTTTAAAACCTTCACCTCGACGTCGTTAGCACGAAATCCATATCTGTTTGTCTCTAGAATCGAGTCAAAAAGCAACCCGTCTGTAAATATAACGCCGTCCCACATATTCTGATTCCAGTCTTGATGTTCACTTGCCCATCTCAGTCGGGCAACTTTTGTGCAAGGGGGTAAATTTGGACGAATTACGGTCGGTTGAAGAATCAAAACGAATAATAATAGATATCACCGAGTTGGGCAAACATAAGGTGGATTGTGGGGATAATATTTTAAAACCTAATATAAACCAATTATAGTATTCTTATGATGAAATAGAATTAAAAACAGATGTAAACATCACTTGTTGAATTTAGCGTCACCGACGGTTCCAACAGCAGTGTCCACAATCGTACGTGTTTACGTACTCATGGAAAGTCAACCAAAGTGTTGAGGGTTTATGGAACTACAGGTCATGATAGTTGAAACTACGCTCACTCAGCGTGAACATTTGGAGTGGCAACCACTGCGTGGCAATGCTAATGTGAATTTAATAAAGATTTTATCTGAAATTTATATTTTGGGTGCGCATTTACAAAATGTAACTTTGGTACCGACAAGTTTAGCGGTCCGTAACTGCTCCTAATTTGTGACAATAAAAACATGCGATACATCAACAGAAAAAAAATACTACTTCTTGAGGATATTTACTATTTTATTCAACGCGTTCAAACCAGTATCCAACTATTACGCATTTCCTAAGAAATGATAGGGTTTTCCAATGGGAGGGATGGAATAATATACGATTCTTACACTCTTGCTTTTTGGAATTCCGGACGTGTTCTCAACAGCTGCACGAGCTCGCGAGTGCATGTTAGGAACAAATTTCGAATTCCAAAACGCAAAAGTGTAAGAAATTTTTTATTCTATCTACCCCTCAATCCATTTCGAATAAAAGACATTTTCAAAAGCCATAAATGATAGATACTTCTTTTTTCAAAAACTAATTTTAGTGAAATTCAAATCTTAATAATATGACGTCACAAATTATTATTGTTAATTGATATCATCACACGTGACTATTTAGGGAGAGAGGTTGAATAATAGCAAATACAAACAGACCTGCCTACGATGACGAAACATTCGTAGAATTACGAAATGTTGGCTTCAATTTCAGAACTTTATGGGAATTTCTAGGTCACGACACTTAGTAAAAACGAACGTTAATGTTAGACTACTAAATGGAGAGGATTTTAAAGTGTTATTTTAATCCTTGTGATGGTCTGTTCTTATGTGGTTCAAATCGTTTCTTGTTGATCTATAAAGCTAATTATAGCGATTACTATCTGTATCTCCTAAAAACTACGAATAATTAAATGTCCAAATAGGCAGGTCTGCAAACTGTCTATAGTTTCTTTTGAAAATGACAACATCATCAGTCAAAATAAGTATACACTTACTTGGATTTGTGTTGAGTTTCACAACCTTGACGGATAGTAACAAATGTCCACAATTTGAAAGGTTTTTCATTTGTGCAGATTTTGATATATAGATCAATACAATATTTTAATGTACAGAGGAGCTTGGGGCCCTTTTGATAAGAGATATTAGAAATCGAAGATGACAAACGCGAAAACAATCACAAAATCTTAACAGATTTTTCTTAAAAACATTATTTTCAAAATTTTGATATAATATTTGACCACAAGCTGCATCTTTTGCACTACGACTTTACATGGAAGTAGTCATTACAATTATGTGAAATGTCCTCCTAAAATTCAACCAAAGTTTGAAAAAAAATCGTGATTATTATAGGTATGAGGACGGCCTCATAGTTATATTTTTTGTGTCATTGTCCATTAATAATAACAATGAAGCAATTATAATGCGCACACTTCCAGTTATGGAAAAAAACCCAGTTACAATCAATAGTCAATCAATGCACACATTAAAATATACAACGAACAAAAAGACATGGGGAAAAAAGTTCTGTTTTCAGATTCTTTTTAAAAATGTCAAATGAAGGGCTGGATCTAGTTTTAAAACTTATGCTAACCCATAACCAAGGGGCACTGATAGTTGTTTGAACATTTTCTTACGTTAAGCAAGAAAGAGCCAGCAGATCTCAAAGCTCGCACTGGTTCATAGGGAGATGTTAGTTATTAGATGTAAGGAAGGGAAATTTCGTTCATGGATTTATATGCATAACAAAGAATCTTAAAATCAATTTGAAACTTTACTGGCAGTCAGTAGAGGGATTATGGAATTGTTGTTATACGGTTGTGTGATTTAGTGAGGGATGTTATTCTGGCATCTTTATTTTGAACTTTTTGTAATCTGTTTATAGTGTATTCAAAGCAGCCGACAAGAAGTACGTTGCAATAGTCAATTCTACTTAAAACCAAAAGAAGACATTAGCAGGCTAGTTATATCTTTATTGATAAGGTCTCTTACCTTTCCTGTGTTTCTCAAATGAAAGTTGCAAGATTTGATTACATTGGAAAGATGGTCATTCATGGATAAATTGTTATTCAATAAAACACTAACATGGGTTGATGAAATGTTGACATTTGTACCTATAAAATCATTAGATTTGTGGTGTATCATTCTGTCTTCCAAACTTAATGCTTTCTGTCTTATCTTCATTTGGTTTTTATTTGTTAGCAGTCATCCAAACTTTGATATTTTCTATGCATGTCTCAATCCTTTTGATTATTTCATTTTCATTTGACAGGACAACACTATTAGGTGTCATCAGCGTATAAATGCTTGTTAATACTAATATCGTCGTACTAAGTGGATACACGTAAAGTGGGCCCAGAATGGAATATTGAGGAACACCAAATTTAAAGTGAAATAACTGGGAACTATACTTGTTCTCAAATATAACGTTTTTGAAAATATTTTCAAGATACGATTTGAACCACATAAGAACTAATCATGAAAACTAAAAGCATTCTGAAGTCGCTGTATGAAAATGTCGTGGTCTATTGTATCAAAAACCGCACTCAAAACAAGAAAGACTAAGATGACTTCATTTCTTTCATCAGTAAAATTTTGAAGACTCTGAACAGTGCGCCATAGGTACAATGGCCCTGTCTATAAGCAGACTGGAATTGAGAAAAAAAGATTATGTTTGAAGGTGGAGATTTACTCTCTTAGATACAATTTTTGCTAATGTTTTGGATATAAATGACAAATTGGAGACTGGTCTATAATTCATAACTTGATTTTCATCGAGTCTTGACTTTTTAATGAGTGGTCTAACAGCGCTATCTTCAATTTATTGGGTACAATGGCATTTGATAAACTGTAATTTACAATATCAACAGTAATAGGTGCAACAACAAACATTTGAACACTAATTGGTCAGCCACGTCGGGATTGGGTCCAATGCACATGTTTTGTTTGGAGATTATCTTAAAATGTCCAAAATTTCCGACTCAATTGGGTTCATATTGGGTGAAACAACTGATCATGCAGGGGTAACTCTGAGACTTAAGTTTGAAATTAATGCTTAACTTATAAAATTAAAGTTTTAAATATTGCTCTAATTCTTATGTGGAGTAAGATCTATTTTCCAATTTAGAAAAAAAAAACCAGAGAAGCACAAAAACAAAAAAGCCTCATATTTTCTGATTATCATAATATCATAATCATTACGCATTACACGGTTCAAAAAAACCTTTAAATATCCTGTTGGTTTAGCAATATAAATATATTATAGTTCAAACAATCATAAGAAAAGATCAAAGTGAAGGACAAAAACCATATATACAAACACAAGGTCAAGTTAATGCATTCATAATTTTCCGTTAAAACTTGGTAAATATTATGTTGCTCGTCTTTTGACGTTTTCCAAAACTATTGATTTTCGTTTGAAAAGATGACAAGAATTACAATTTCCGTATTCCTAAGTTTATCTTACTACTTCTTCTTCTTCTAGGTTCCATGCCTGGTCCAGGCTTCGGATACTGCATGAATTATCTCTCTCCATTCCTCCCTGTCTCTTGCCTTTTCAAACAGCTCTTGGATTGTTAGGCTGGTGAAGCCCTTCAGTTGGTCTATGAGTGTTTTTCTTTGTCTCCCCCGGGCGCGTTTACCAGGTATTTTTCCACAACTTGCCAGGTATTCATTCTTATCTTTCCTTACTATGTGTCCGAAAAAGGATAGTTGTCGATCCACTATTAAGGGCATTAGTTTCCTTTGTTGGTATGTTTGTTTTAGCACTTCTTCGTTCGTTTTGTGTGCAGTATACGATATTCTCTGCATCCTTCTCAAGCACCACATTTCAAAAGCTTCAATGTTCTTTTGTGTTTCTGCATTTGTAGTCCAGCTTTCGCATCCGTATAACAAGATTGGCCACACGTAGCACTTCTTACTACAGATTTATAAAGCGTTAGGAACAATTCATTATTCATGTATTCAAAACTTCTAAATATAAAATCAATTGTCTTGATCGCTTCGTTGATTATGGTATTCACGCGGTTATCCAAATTGGATTCAGTAGTCTGATGTCACGCCGCCTGGCAACGGCGGCCATCTTGGTTCTAAACAAAGAAAATCATTACTTTTTATTCTTCAAGCTGGCTATAACTTTTCACATGTCTTGTGACCAGAATGTGTAAAAGTCACCATCACCACATGATCAAGTTTATGTTTTTTTTTCCTCTGGATACGCTTTTATGCTCGCTGGAGAAATATTTCATACGGCGTCCGCCATTGTTCCGATAGTTTAGAGCCAGTGTTGCTAAGTTACCATGCGTCATTATGAAGGAAGTGACGTTACGACTTTTGAATCCTATTAATGCATGGTCAAACATCACTCCTCATCTTTTTCTATTTCTACAAAAGTAAGAGATTTGTTTTATTGACACCAGTATAATTAATATGTAAGGAATTTGTTTTACCAATATGTAGAACTTTACATTTTGATTTGTTAAATTATATTGCTATTTCTCGGACCAATGCAAGAGTGAATATACGTCTTTTTGTCAAACTTTATTATTCAAAGACGATGAGTAACTTTAAGTGTAATCAGTGTATATTTTACACGCTGATTTGGGAACTTCCATTAAATCATTATATGTATATACGGCTATGTGGTCTTGTGGTATGACACTCGCTTTCGGATCGGAAGGTCCTCGGTTCAAGCCTCGCTCGGCGCATAGTTGAGTCCTTGGAAAGGCTCTTTACTCACATTCTCTCACCGTACTCAGGTGCAAAAGGAGTACCTGACTGTTAACAGCGTTGTCTCTGTCCGATAAAAATCGTATTATCGCCAAGCAGGTGTCATGTCCCGTCCTAAATGTTAACTTTTGCTGCTGTTGGCCAGGGACCCTTTGTAAAGCGCTTTGAGCACGATTAGTGGATATTGTGCAATATAAAAGCTTTAAAAAGCTCAATTTAAAATGAACAGAAGGGGCCCCAAGCAGTGCCCCGGGGAGCACTGACTGTTGTGACAGGTCTCAAGTTTAAAAGTTCATTTCCTACAATAATCCTCTGGCTTTTATTTGTAAGGAATTACCTAATACACCCTATCTCACAAGCCTTTAATTTTATGAACAGTCTCTCGTGAGGTACCGAGTCAAAAGCTTTACAAAAGTTCAGATATATGATGTCATTTGTATTTCTATCATACATACTTTTGGAGAAATCCTCCATTACTTGCAGTAATTGGGTGTCACATGATCTTTGGCGTTGGAACACATGTTGACAAGCACTAAACTTATAGGTTTCGAGAAAATTAAGAATTTGATCTTTTATAATAGATTCAAACAATTTACATTATATACGACTAAGACTTATCGGCCGGTGTTACTAGTATCGTTTCGGCATCATTTAAAAAATATATAAATTACAGTTACATGAGCCATTTTCAAATAATTTAGAACATTTCCTTCTGCTGGATATTTGTTATAAATAATTGAGAGTTGTAGACAAATAGCCTTTAAAAAATAATGAAGGCGATCCTATCCATAATTTTTAAAATTATCTAACTATAGCAATTGTTCTTAACACTATAAACTTATACATCGATGCCATTCAAATGAATCATTCCACTCTTAATATCTATAGAAGACATATCAGAAACTTTTTAATCACGAAAACATTTGAGAAATATTCATTCAAGACATGTATTGCCTTTTTCGCAGTGATGTGTCGTAACTTCACTAATAGTTTTCTTTAGATTACATTATCCCTACTTAGCTTGTAAGAAGGCCAGATTGAGGCTTGGGTCACACATGTGTGTCAAATTAATTTCCTTAAGGTTATAAATATTAACACTGCGCAAAAACCCAAACTTGAATGTATATAGAGAGAACGAAATTGACGTCACTCAGCTCTTTATTATTGGTTTTAGCTACCCATTTTTATGAGCAGTTCTCACTAAATTCCGACGATAAACTTTTCAAGTTAAACATTGTTGTGTGTTTTGGTACGTTATATTAGGCTGGCGGATGTTGTGAGCATTTTAATAATGTTGGCCATAAATCTCCTTCAATACTCTCAAATCTGGGACTCTAAGACAGTGTCTTCACGGTCACCATAGCGACGCCAATCCTAACGAACACAACTTTACTTAACACATTGGGCTGAATACTTTTTATCATGTGGGGGTAATCTCACTCATTGAAATTATGAAGTAGAAAGTAATGAAAATAACAGCTGCAGAAAAAAAAATGCAAAATATCAAACACGGAACGTTTTAGACGCAAACGCCCCATAACAATAATAAAAACAATATATCACTTAAAATGCAGATAGATGGCAGAGAAATTTATCCCTATTTGATATTTGCTCTTTATCGAGGCTGTTTTATTCATATTTTTTCTTTAAATTTTTACAATCCACAGCTTTTAGCAGCTTAGTATCACTCAATGAAAAAGAGAATAGAGAGGAGGTGATGTGATCGTGTAGTTTAGTAATTGAGAGAGTTTTAATAATTGCACTGAGAGCCAGAAGATCCCAACCTGAGGCATTTCTGTTTTGTTTTAATTTGGGTTAGGTATTCCAGCCTGTGTAATAACAAGCAGAGGACAAACAATACAACAAGTTGAATGTTTCAAATATTTAGGCTTCAATGGAAAATCAGATTGTGAAATAAAGAAAAGAATAGGTATGGCGAAGAATGCATTCAACCAGCTGCATACAATTATGAAAAACAGGAATATTAGCATGAAAACAAAAAGCAAAGTCCTGGATTGCTATGTACTGTCTGTGCTGCTATATGGTTGTGAGAGCTGGACCATAAACAAGACCATGGTTAAAAGACTGGAGGCAGTGGAAATGTGGTTTTACAGAAGAATGATGAGGGTGTCATGGATGGAAAGGAAAAGAAATGAAGAAATTTTAGAAATGGCAAACAGAAAAAGATCACTGATAACAAAAATCATCAAACGCCAAATGGAATTTTTAGGACACATTATCCGCCACCCCGGTTTGGAAATACTCGCCTTGACTGGAAAGATGAATGGGAAAAGAATAAGAGGAAAACAAAGAATAACGTATTTGAAAGGGATAAGAACTTGGACAGATGAAGCTGAGAAAGGTGGCGCTGCTTTAATAGAATTGGCAAGAGATAGATCAGCTTGGCGGAAGATGACCTCCGACGTCTGCTTCAGATATGGAACTACATGAGATGAGATTCCAGCTGACCTCAGAGATTTATCTTTTTGTCTTCTTAGAATGCCTTCACGGAGGCATCCAACGATATCGCGCGGAAAGGCTCGTTCAGAAATATAATATAGAGACTATGATGATCACGTAATTAAATATCTAACTTTGAGGGACAGTATCCGGCTTTCCGAAAGAAAAAAAAACGTTTCAAATTTATTTTTTCAGACCGAGCTGGAGCAAACTAAGCACTGGAGTGTATCAGTTGATCCTTGCTCTCATGTTCTTTGTCTTCCCTATGGCCCTGATGGTGTTCACCTACTTTAACATTGTCACTGTCCTGTGGACCAACGGTATACCTGGAGACGTCATGACAGGTGAGCAAAAACAGTCTTGTCCTCATTACTTACCGAGTATAAAAATATAGAGACATTTGTGAAAAAACAAGCAAATAAAAAACCCCAAGGAATTCAAATTGATCAACGAATAATATTGTTTTATGTCAAGCTCATTCCCACGACTTCCATTTTCCCAAGTTATTTACATTGTTTCATTCATTCCCCACGCAGGACATGAACAACCACTTTTAATCTGTCCTCACTGTACAAACCGTTAAGAGATAAGTCGCCATTTTGTACTTGTGTTTTTACAAACTATTAACGAGTTAACTACTGCACATTGGCAAAACTCGTAAATAAAGATTTGGCCAGAAAACTCGTCCTTCAACTATCGATCAAATGGTCGACGTCGTCGTCATCATCATCATCATCATCATCATAATCATCATCATCATCAGCAGCAGCAGCATTATCATCATTAACAGCAGCCGCAACAACAGTAGAAGCAGTAAGAAGCATTTTTTTTTATCTCATCCTTAATTACATCTCTTTTATTTATTCTCTTCCCCGTCTATTCCTCATTATAAATCTTACCCTATCGATCAATTTAAATAACACTTATCTTGGCAAAAACTCTCAAACCTGGGACTTTACGATCTTAATTGATCGATTTTTGAAGGACGAGTTTTCTGGCATAATTTTTAAATGCTAGCCTTTCCAGAGTACAGCTGTTAACTGGTTAAGAGAACCATCACTACCTGCAATCTGGTACAGGAGTTAAGTGATGTGTATTAAGTACCTTTCACAAGATCATCAACAAGCCAGAGATTTGCGATCATTTCAACTATAACAATTGAATAAATATTTCTTTTGACATTCATTAAGACCAAAACACAAAAAAATTTGGTTGTAACCTCAAAAGTCCCCTGTTTAGAATCTAAAAGCTCCAACGAGACATAAAAGTAACTTGGCTAGGATACAGTGCCATACAAAGAAGTAGAAAGATTCAGTAAAAATAATAATTCCAATATTAATAATGGCAATCGAGGATTGCTCATTTTATTGGGATGATTTTTTTTTCTTTTACTTTCCTATCTGCTTTGCCTGGTTTTTATAAATTATGTTTATCGTGAAGATGTAGAATAAACTCGTCACTGACAATAACAAATATATTGCTGTTTTTCACGTAAAATTAAGACAATATCACCAAACTAAATGTAATAAAGTCTGACGTTCAAAAAAGGCAAAAATGTGGAAAATTAAAGACAAAGCGCTTTGTTAAACAGCGTGTCGTCCATTATATTTACTGTGGTACAATGCTTATTTACGATCTGAATAAACTTGAAATGAATTGTTTAAAAAGTAAGTTTCTTTTCATTTAAATCCTTACATAAAATATGTTCCATATTCAATTATTCGTATTGAGTTACCAGATGTTGATAGAAGATGGCAATTTCACAAGTACATGAAATAGCATAATTTCAAATCATTATTATTTTTTGCTGCTATAGAGACGATGCATTTATAAAGTGCTCCTAATGTCTGATCCGTCTTTGTTCTTTGAAAGTCAAATAGGAGAAATTGATACAATACATTTTCAAGGTAATGAACCCTCCCCTATTTTTATATATACACTTGAAAACACTTCAAATCTTAAATATGTATTGAGATTAATGATGGGTAACTGTTCAAAACTGGAACAAAGAATTCCATTTGATCAAGTGATTTCCAAATGCTATTGTGCAGGCTTGTTCAATGGACATTGTGTATGGTTTTCATAGATTCTCTAGTACAAGTGAATTTTGTTGGTTTCTGTCTTTTTCATTAATTCTTTTTCCCCATTTCATCTTATTACCTGCCCACTTGAGAAAAAACATTAACAGGTTATTATCCTTTTATTGTTTCTGATATGAAAGTTTGAAAATGGTGATGGTATTGTCAAATATGCATAACATACTGCAAAATATCGTCAGATTCATTTCGTAACCATTGAAGAAAAGAATTAAGTGGTAATCTTCCAAACCACTCGTGCCTTTTACATAAGTTGTCAGCTTCTGCACACACAGAATCGCCCTATTAATTAAGATTAATTTAATAGAGGCCTGCAAATCCTACAGACCTATGATTTTCCCCGTTACACATTACACGAAACATTAAACAGCAATGATTCACGGCCCGTATAGCTGTATAAGGATATAACCTTTACAATGAAATAAGTAATGAATAAAACAAGTACCAGTCCCACTTATACTTGACAATAAATGTAAGTCTGATTTATTCTTTTTTATGATATTAATGTACGTATTTACATATTTTTATTGTTTAGTTTACATCAATGGGCACTTAATAAAGCCACAATATTTGCTAAGTTTTGCGAAGCTTATCTTTGTGGAAGCCGAGGTGCTTAGCCGGTCTGGCTGTCTCTCATGTCGTTCATGTTGGGTGCCGGTTGATGCAATGGTGTCAGGTTGGACTGCTCCTCCTAGTCAACACTATGAACGGATTGAAATCTGATTTGATATGATAAATATATACATGACGTCATATTTCTCCGTATTAATATTCCATGGCCTGTCTGTGGGAATTGTTTGCCCTAGACAGTGGTTTATAGGGGCTACAGTAAATATTATACATTATATTTAAAAGTTAAGCCCTGATCTTGTAATATGGATAATGTTTACTCAGACAGTTCTAAAGTCATACCTGTTCAAATAGTACAAACGGCTTAACAAGCCTAATAATATTTAGTAAAATAGTGTACTATGTGAACGTTATGAGTGTAGACTCATGAATATTTTAAGTAACATAATTATACTGCTATCGCCCAGATGGCATGAAGTAAACAAATGATAGGTACGCCGGCCTCATGAATTCCAAGACTGCATTAGTCTCGATAAACAATTATATTGTAATGTTTGATCAAATTTTCCTTCATTCATTCATTCAACCCATGATCTGATGAACGTCGGGAGGATACACGGGATACATCTCTCAGAACTTTCCGCCATTCTTCTCTATTGTTGGCCTTTTCCAAGAGTTCTTCCATCTACATTCCTGTCCAGTCCTTGATATTGTCCATCCAAGTTTCCTTTGTCTTCCTCTTCGTCTTCCTCCTTCAAGTGGTACCCTCCATCACCATTCTGCATAAACCTTCATGCCTCACATTGTGGCCAAACCAAGACAGTTTCCTTCTTCTAACTGTGGTGATGAGGGGTTCCTGTTGTCCTGCACGATCTTGCACTTCTTCCAGTACGTCTTTATTGGTTCTTCGTTCTGTATACGGCACCCGCAGGAGTTTTTGATAACTTTTCATCTCAAAAGTAGTAGTAGTAATAATAATAATAATAATAATAATAATAATAATAATAATAATAATAATAATAATAATAATAATAATAATAATAATAATAATCTCTTCAATTCTCTTCTTTTGTCGCATAGTTCCAATATATCATCGTCACCCATGGTCTGATTTTTTTCTTCTTCTTTGTTCCAAAACCTCTTCTGCAGTCGTACGCAGAACATCACCGGTGCTATAGTAATAGTATCTATGTCGTTGTCACGAAGATATAGGGCCGCAAACTTTCCTCCAGTCTGTGCTTGGAACTCTTCTGCTATCGTGGGGTCCTTGAGTTGCCAACATCAAATCTTAGGCGTGTCACTGGCAGGGAGTTTTGTCCGTAGTTGTATGTAAATCAGAGAGAATGTAAAGAAAATTAACTCGGTTTTTATCACTTTATTATAGAATAACACACCACTACTATAATAAATGGGCAAGTACACAAAGTGTCATATTAGGCAAGGGAGATATTTGCGTGGTCAGCCCAATAAACACACCGCTGCTGAAAGCGTAATGAACGGTAATGTGTCATGTCAAAATTCCATCGTGACAATCATCATCATCATCATCATCATCATCATCATCATCATCATCATCATCATCATCATCATCAGCAGCAGCAGCAGCAGCAGCAGCATCAGCAGCATCAGCAACAGCATCACCATCATCATAAATAGCTGCTGCAACAACAATATAAGTTTGTTGTTTTTTTGTATCTCATCCTTAATTACATCCCTTTTATTTATTTTCTTTCCCGTCTATTCTTGTTGTACCTCTCCTCCTTATAAATCTTACCCTCCAGAGGATAAGCTGGACCATCCAATTTAGTTAACATTAAAAACTCAGATCATGTGCGAATTATACAATCAAAACAAAATATTACATGAAAAATATAATCATTTGACAGACTGGATAGCTCAGTCTTTCCATATCTCTATTACACATCGTTTGTCTCACACTTTTGGAAGTAATTGGAATGTGTTACGCATTAAAAGATTACAATAAGATGAGTTTCTAGTATTTGATAATCTGTTAAACCAGACACTGTCCTCCTCTTTTATAAATAGCCGGCAGTTATTTATTTTTATTTCAACGACAAATACCATATACAAAACTGCGCCCCCAACATCAAGACTAAAATCTCGTTCACCTTTCTACCTATCAAAGATAGAAAACTACAACACGCAAGAAGCCTGGTGCGAGGAATGGAAAAGGAATAAACCAACAGGAGGGGAACTAATTGAAGATCCCTGTAAAAGTCTCCCAGGTCTACAGGATCAACCAAAAAATATTGGGTAGCTGCAAATAGACTACGGTCAAAACATACAAGAACAGCTGCCAACATGCACAAATGGGGGCTCCAAGAATCACCAGCATGCCCAAAGTGCAACCAAGCACCACAAGATGCAAACCACCTCGTACTAGATTGCCCAGAGACAAAACTTGAAGGGGGATTTTAAACCATCAACAAATGTGATGATGACTTCAGAACCTGGATTGATACCTTGAACATAGAAGTGTAGCCGAACGATACTACTACTCAACGACAAATGTATTAAAAAAAGAACAGACAGGCTTTTCACTATAATATTATATCTTTCACATATTCATCTGTAACCCTTATTTTTAAATAGATTCCTCATCTCCGACCACTCCCTGCCCATCCTTAAATTAAATGATCTAGATCTTACCCTTACAGAGACGTCCCCTGACTGATCGATAGACTTGTCACGCAATAGGCGTGAGCAAACAATGGATATACAATCTGTCAACATTGTATCCTCCCCTATTGCCTCTACCATGGCATGGCAAGCCGTAGGATCATTTAATGTTAAAGCCACAGGGAATTGATTCAATTGAAGACTTGCATTTGTAAAAAGACAAGTAGGCTATAAACATCACAAACTAATTCAATCCAAACAAAATAGTTTCAATATGAGAAAAATGGCTCTTTAATAACAGGGGCGTGGCTATATTGGTTGATTTTGGTGCCTGGCACCGGTTCCATCTTTTAAAAGTGGATTTCAGCATTTAAAAAAGAAATAAAACCGAAATATGGTATAGACCGCCTCTTACTTATTTGAGTAAGTCTTTTCTTTAATATTTTTTCTTTCTTTTGTATTTTCAAACATAGCATGTTTTATGTCATTTTCTTCTGATTCTGGCAACATCTTGTACTTTAAGCACGCCACGCCATTGCTCTTTAGATGAATGAGGCGCATTGTTTGAATTTGCCCAGTTTCTCATACATGACAAAAATTGTTTTTGCTACCCTTTGGACATGACTTTGTATTCTGACTTTCCACCAGATTTGAATTACAAGCAGTTGTTCCAGCCTCTGTAAGTTGAAAAGTAGGACTTGTAAAAAATATCAGAACTGCGGACTTACTTCTCGATTATTATTTGTCTCTTTGCCTGGAGAGATATAAAATATAAACCCATAATATAATACAGATTTGAACCGATTCTCCGTGTTCAGTGCGCTTTACTGTATTTTCCCAGCAACTATATGGAACCAAATTTCCATTTCAAATAGTGCAATATGACGTCTTGTTTACATTAGTACGCTTACAATATCACAGATCTACTTGTACCTCCCTGAGTCTGTAGAGTAATGTATGCAAAGTACCTTCTAAAGAACTTGTAGCCAGGGCCAAACTTTTGCTGTCATTGTCACCCAAACATTCATTGATCACGCTCAATGTCGCAAGATAAGATACAAAAGTTCTTAGCAACCAATGCCATGTTGTTTACACATATCTAGTTTGACAGTTTGGGAATCAATGGCATTAAATCATATAAACATTTATATTATTACTAACATTAAATGGAAGTATCAGGTAATGAAGAACAGTCTCTAAAGATGTTTGAAATTAAGTTATACTACGACCATAATTCATAAGCTTCTTAAAGAAGAAAAAATTGTTGTGCATGATAGATTGCTTGACAGGTCAGAACTTTTAACACATGAAAATTAATAATTTGAAAAAATAAACTTTCCTCAACTGAAGATGACATCTAAAGAACTCCTAATTGTCGGTCATCTTGACAATCATTTCCAATCACGGCGCGCAGATTATATTTTGAAATAGTTTTTATGTATTTTTTTTCTACGGTCCCATCGTGATATATATATATATATATATATATATATATATATATATATATATATATATATATATATATATATATATATATATTACCCATTAGATGATTTTATGTTTAAATTAGTCAGCAGAATTCATCATTCTGTTCCAATAAGCAATGCGTTCTTCTAATTGTTGAGTGACGGTTTTATTCAAGCGAATAGATACATCTAGTTACTTGATTGTAAATTGATAATTGTGTCATATAGTATTTAACAACGTATCTATTAATATAGACTAGGTGACTTATATATCAATCCCATTTCATCAAAAAATATCGAAGAACCAAAACAGGGACTCGCGGCATGCCTAGATAACGTTAAATCATGGATGACAAACAACAAGCTTACATTCAACGAGGACAAAACAGAGCTGATTGTATTCAAAAAGACAGGAAAGGATATACTCATTAACACGCTGTCCCTCGGTGAATCTGTTATTAAAACCTCCAATGTCGTTCGAAATCTTGGTGTCTATTTTGACACTCATCTAGACATGCGTGCACACATAACAAAGTGCTTTCAGGCTGTTCATAGCGCTCTCCAAATTATATGCAGAATACGAAATGTTATTGATGACGAAACATGCAAAACACTCATCCATGCCCTTGTACCAGCCGCTTGGATTATTGTAATTCTCTCCTGTTTGGCCTACCAAAAACATCGTTGAACAGACTACAGTTGATGCGAAACAAAGCTGCTCGTATAGCTACAAAGACAAAGCCTTGGAACCATATAAAACCGGTCCTTAAGTCACTACACTGGCTTCCAATATAGAAAAGAACAATATACAAAATCGTATGTTTTGCTTACAATTGCCTTCGCCATCTATAACATGAATACCTTGATTGCCTTGTGAGGGAATATGGACCAATTCGATCTCTGCGATCCGTTCTTCGCTAATGGAGAAAAACATCTTAGGAACAAAGTTTGATGAGCGTGTTTTTGCATTTTCGGCTCCAATCATATGGAATTCTTTACCACCTAAAACCCGACAATGTGAAAGTTTACCAGTCTTCAAACGGCATTTAAAAACAAATCTTTTCCATTCTGCTTTTTGTGATTTTATGTGAACTTCGAACAAGATGTGTGTGTGTGTGTGTGTGTGTGTGTGTGTGTGACTGTTGTGCTGATTTCGTAGTCGAATGAATGAGCTTGTGTGATACCAAAAAGCTATTGTAAAGCACCTCTGAGCACATTCTGATACTGCGCATATCAAATAATAATAATAATAATATAATAATAATAATATATATATAATAATAATAATAATAATAATAATAATAATAATAATAATAATAATAATAATAATAATAATAATAATAATAATAATAATAAATAATAATAATAATAATAATAATAATAATAATAATAATAATAATAATAATAATAATAATAATATATAATAATAATAATAAAATAATAATAATAATAATAATAATAATAATAATAATAATGATAATAATAAATATAATAATAATAATAATAATAATAATATAATATATAATAATAATAATAATAATAATAATAATAATAATAATATAATAATAATAATAATATAATAATAATAATAATAATAATATAATAATAATAATAATAATAATAATAAAATAATAATAATAATAATAATAATAATAATAATAATAATAATAATAATAATAATAATCGTTATAAAAACATCATCATTCCATACAATACTAACTGTGACCAAATAATATACATATGTTGGTTTTGTTTTGTTTAGAATTTTATTTCTTTTAACTGTTTCTTTTGTTTTGTTTTGTTTTTCTTTGTGTATTTCTTTTTGGTAATTTTTATTGACGCTATAAGTTGATGCAAAATACTCACTAAATCCGACAGCCGATATAACCTACCAATCTACAAAACGACGTGTTAACTTAAACTTTTATAGTCTGGTTGATATGATTTAGTGAGAATTAATCATTAAAATGGCTGTCAACAAAGAGTTGAGTAACGTCTTTTATTTTCATTCTATAATATGTCAATTTTATTTCTATTTAAGGGCTTCAATTTCTGTAAACAGTTTTAGCTGAAGGTTATTAATAATTCTAGAAATGTGTAAACACTCCAATAGCCAACATCATCTAAATCTCATCAATCGATTGGCCACTGATTCAAAATACAGTATTTGGTATTAACTGTCGTTCATTGGAAAAACACGTCATTAAACATTTGGCCAGAAAACTCGTCCATCAAATATCGATCGATTTAAACGCCTCTAATTTTTCAAAAACTCTCAAACCTTGGACTTCGTGACCTTCATCTTGGCAAAAACTCTCAAACCTGGGACTTCGTGAAGTCTCAGGTTTGAGACTTTTTGCCAAGATGAGGGTCGCATATATCGATGGAAATTTGAGGACGAGTTTTGACCAATTTTGAATGACGTGTTTTTCCAAAGTACGACGGTTAATGATGCATTATTGATGTCCACGGTTATTCATTCCATTCACTGAAACGGATTTACTCAACGGGTCGTAATTGTTGACCATGTTTTCATACAAAAACAAATAACACAGGCAAACGCACACATACACACACATTCTGACGTCCCTCATTCGGATCATCAATCTAATACGATACCACTTTAAGTACACTCTTGTTGGCACCAATTCTGGTTACTTTATGAATACTCAAGTTCTGGATACTTTATGAAAACTCATGCTCTGGATATTTTATGAAAACTCATGTTGATCCAAAGCCCAAAGTATTCTCAAAATTCATATTATTCTGTTTTGACAAAATTTCATTTTATAGCCTTCACATACAAACACAACCACATTTAGTCATTTCGTGATTTGTGCCTCTTGGGAAATTGTAAAATGAGTACCTGATCGTTGACAACATTGTCTCTGTCGGAGAGAAAAAAAAAACTACACTATGGCCTAATAAGTGTCATGTCTCGTACTACATGTTAAATGTTGCTGTTGTTATAAAGCACTTTGATCACGTTTAGTGAATATTGCGCTATATAATTGCTCTTCAGATGTTGGAAGTCATTATATGTATGTGTATGTGTATGTGTAAATGTACGTGTGTGTCTGCGTATGTGGGTGTGTTAGGATCAATGGAAATCACACATATGAAATCTGACTATTCAACAAAGAGGAAATAATAGTGACAACCTTTATTTTTCAGGCTACATAATGACAATCGGTGGTGAGACTCCGTGTTAGTTGTCATGTCGTGTCAACAGCATGTCTGTGATACAGATATTGTTATTATATATAAATTTTATTTTTATTTTTTTTTCAAATTGTACCCACGTCATGACACGGGTGTTATATTATCGGAATAAGCAGAAACCTAAAACTGAAGTAAGTCAAAGTCAAAGTAGATATTTACAGGTCTCATTGTTCTCATGGAAAAAATACTTTCAAACCAACATGATTTTTTTTTCATGGCAACAAAAGTGAAAAATAGCCCGTTCATTTTTCATACCTGAAATACAACAGTACCCCTAGGTCTAAACCAGTAAATCACAGTAGGTTATTTTAGGAGAGGCAGGGGCTCAGATTAATAATAATATAAAGGCGGGATCTACTTTTATTCGAAGCTGACTTAATAATGGATCATCTTTACCGGGATGTTAGTTTATAAATCTAAATCCCTCCCTGCATAGTTATAGTTCTGTACTCATTTGTGGGAGGTCATTTCATACAGGATTGGATGTATTGAATTTTGGCGAAATAAACCATTAAAAGGACTAAGGTACACGAATTAAAGCTCCTAACTGTCTGAGCTTTGTGGCTTTGTGTTGATTCCCGTGCAGGTAGACCGTATTGATGTTATGCGTTTATATAAAATACTCACCAGTTCTGCTGGCCAGATAATCATACTTGGACACAATATTTTGTGTGTAACCTTCAACGTGCATATTCTAATAGAAGGATTTAAGTGATGACTTATCATCCAATTAGCGGTCTAAAAACATTGATGCAGAGTGATATCAACTACCTTAAGCAAGTCCCATCGCCCTGGCTCAGTCCGCGGCGCTTCACTGCGGCCGACGTCTGAGTTATCCTATTCTTCCCTTGGAAAAGACCCTAAAGGCAAATTTTCCCTATGGGATGAATAAAGGGAATTGTATTTTATTTTTATTTTTAAATACTTTTATAGCATATTGTTATCTCGTAACCACCCGACAACGACACTTTCGCCTATTTTTACAATTTAGATGATTAATCAGGATGCTGATTTTGAATAACTATTTCTGTGAAAGCTTGCCATACATTCCACCTGCATGTGTATCGCCCATTTAAAAGTTGTAAGGTTTGTTGACAATTCAAAATCGACCCTTACAATAAATAGGTTATTGTTAACTGTTAATATCATCGTGTTGTCTATCTGGGTGGGGTTCCTGGACTCCCATAGTGGGCAGGGAGGCACTTACTGTGTCTTCTATCCCCTTATATCTGTCTTCCAACTCACTCTCTGTCTTTGTCTTGGAATGAGATTACTTTGGTTTTTTCCTAGCCGGCTACTCTAGCTGAGAGGGAAACAGTCAAATGTGTAGTTAGTTTTGGGAGATGATATTTTTTCCCTTGTAAATCATCTCTCTGTTATGCATTGTATAATGCTTTCTATATATTATATACGATTTGTAAAACATTTGTGTATTCCTCTTAGTGGGGATCTGTGCTTGTGTCTGGATGAGACTTTTAGTGATCTTAAACTAAGTACTTTGATAGTGTGCTCTTGGAATCTACACCTGTTTCTTATTTGAATCAATTCCCCTATGTCTTACCTTTTCTTGGGTGCTTTAATTGTAATTCTAGAACTTTTTACTATCCCATTTTCTTCCTTTTTACTGGCGTTGATATGACCTAATGTGTTGCAAGTGCCGTAAAACCCCTAAAAACAAAAACAAACAACGTGTTGTCTATTTATAATTCAACAAAACAAAGGAACAAATCAACGACAAACCCATCTCTGTAACTCCTCTTTAAAATTCTTCATTTCTTTCTCTCTCTCTCTCTCTCTCTCTCTCTCTCTCTCTCTCTCTCTCTCTCTCTCTCTTCTTGTCTCTCTCTCTCTCTCTCTCTCTCTCTCTGTCTCTCTCTCTGTCTCTCTCTCTGTCTCTCTCTCTCTGTCTCTCTCTCTGTCTCTCTCTCTCTCTCTGTCTGTCTCTCTCTCTCTCTCTCTCTCTCTCTCTCTCTCTCTCTCTCTCTCTTTCCCTTTCACCCCATATTTTGATTAGTTTATAAAACTAGGTGTCAAGTTTAGGTCTTTTTGAAAAGATGTGTGAGATTTGAGAGAAGTCATCTTAGATATATTATGTGACCCAAAGGTATTGAAGCCAGAATATGAAAAGGTACTTTGACAATGTTTTACAGTGATCTGGTGATCACTGATGACTCTTTCATGGACATTGATGGGTATTTATTATAATATTGTCATGCCGCTATGTTTTAAAAATGGGCTTCGTTATGCACCTATTGTTTCATCGCACTCTTTTATGTCTTATATTATGTCGTACAAATGTTAAACGTTATCTAGATTGGTTCGCCTTGGGGAGGCTGGGGGGGGGGGGGGGGGGGGGGGGGTTGCGCTATATATAAAACAGATGGCCACTCGATGCCATATTTTCACATTGGCTTCCAGCCTAAGTTTCAAGATTTCATTCTTGGTGCTTCCGACTTTCATTCAGGCGGATATAAAAATCGATATTGTTTTTATTTCAATGTTTCAATGCATGGTCGACAATGTGCTTTATTACCCACAGCACCAGAAAAGACTTTTATCAATTTGAAGGAAAGTTTAATGAGATGAATGTTTATTTTTGTTTAACAGAACCTGGCACGATAAAATGTTTTAAATATCTGTAATTACCTCTTCAAAATGTTTAGGAAAATTATATTATGTTCTTTTTAAAAATATTGACGTGCATTGCATATTATAGTAGATGTATCGCTATAAATTTGATTTGTAAAGATAAACGTATCGACGCATTTTAACTTCGTGTCCTGTTAATTTCATCAAGAAGGGAAAATTCATCAAATCAGAACTAACGCCAGTAAAGTCACTACCTCACTCTATCATGAAATAGTTTGAGCACTTTCGTATTTGGAAAGTGCATATATTTTACAGAAGTTATGATGTTGGCTTATCTATTACTATTCTGGCAAATCTAAAAATCATTAAACTATTTTTTAAATACATATTGCAAGCCATCCTATATATTTTAGGCTAATTCTATCATCCATTGACTCAAATTAATACGAAAAGTTTCAAAGTTTATTCAATCTTAGGCTTTCGCCAATAAATCAACAATGTGATGCCAACATACATGAAAGTGGAAAAAAAAATAAAAAAAATAAAAAGGTAAATGGAACCAAAAAATAAACTGATACACCACACAAAAATACAACAATCGTAATAACATCTATACGTTCAATAATAATAATAATAATAATAATAATAATAATAATAATAGTAATAATACTACGAATACAATCTGCTATATCGTAATACTCAGTCTTTGGTGACGCAATTTTAAATCTCTATTGATGCCCCGACCAATCAAAATGCAAGATTTGTTACACCCCCCCCCCCCCCCCCCGGCCAAGCTCTCAAGTTCTACCCGATTCCTGTCGACCTGTGTTAATTGTTTCCGAAATTTAAAATTACAAGGTAGAAGAAGCAATAAATATGAAATATGTTTTTAGAAAGTCATGATTAAATATCGTAATTAGCTAGGTGGCTCCGTGGTGTAGCTCTCCGACTCGACGTTAAGATACTGCGTCCGAATCCCGGTCTGGACATTTATTTTTTTTTTTTAATTGTATTTAAAAAAAAACATCGTTTTCATTGTTGTTATAGTTGTTAGATATGTTTGATACTTTGAAATAAGTTTTAAACATTTATTTTATTGTCCAATAAAAAAAACAACAACATTGGTATGTATTTTTATCATTGTTATCATAGTTTATAATTCTTTATCATTTTCATTAGTCTTTGTTTACCACGTTTGTTTGTTGTTGTTTTGGGGGATCTTTTTTGAAAAACTTTTCATCATTTAACAAAAAAAACTTCTATCTTTATTTTTTTTTAATTATTTATTTGTACAGAGTAGATGATTGCCGTTCGTAATAGCCTTTATGTCTCTGCAAATATTGCGGGTTCACCATATGATTTTTTACGAAAAAGAAGTACTAGATATATCATATTTTGATTGTTCAGAAGTTATTAAATGATATTAAAAGTCTAACAATTACAAGTGTAAGCGGTTAACAAAGTCCACGCAGTCGGAACAGAAAATGCGAAGGAGTGTTAATCAGATATAGTTTTAGACTTTTCAAGTTTCAAGAGAGAATGAATTATGAATGAGATGACAGGACTGTGTGGCTGAAACCCCTAAATGGGTAGTATCGTGAAGACGTAATATTATATTATTATTAGCAAGACGCTAGATATTTTTGAACTCTCCGTCCACGCGCATATTGTAAAGATGTTCGACATCAGTAGTCATTTATTCATTCCTTATTCAGATATAACAAAGGTGAACTTACGCGCATTAGCTGGGTATAATTTTTGTTTCAAAAGAAAAATACACGTCTTTCTGGAAACACAGCGTATCAGATTGTTTTCAAGTGAAATGACTTTTTCTGCGTTGCTATCTCTAATTACAATCCTATCTCTCTTTTTTTTAAATTTGAGCTTTTATAAAGTGCAGTATCTACTTAACTTGCTCAAAGCGCTTTACAAGATGCCCCTAGCTACCAGCAACATTTACTTATATGACAAGATATGACGCCTGTTATTAATATTACAATTTTTCGGACAGAAATAACAGCTGTTAACGAGTAAAAACGCCTTTTTCAAAGACTCAACTATGCGCCGCTCGGGCCTCGATCCCAGTACTATCCGATCCGAAGACAAGTGCCTTACCTCTAGACCACATAGCCGCTCCTTTATGATCATGTCAGACATTCAAGACCACTGCCCAAGCTATTCTTAAAGTGCGTCTCTTTATAATAAAACATCGTTTTATTCTACGTCGGCAACTGTTCCCCAGTAAAGCTGGAACAAACTGAGGGACTTCACATTTGCTCACTTATACTACGCTGAACTAAAAAGTCTTGACGCCTATTGAATATCTCCGATTGTATATTGAACTCACCAGTATAGATTATCCATCAATAATGTGCATAATGTATTCTTCTATTAGGTCACCATATTTTGTTTAGCTGCTATTTCTTGATATTAATTTATCTCATTTGAAAGAACCCCAACTCAAATATGTCGGTCAAAGAAATCACACACATAAATAGCTTACCGCTACTGAGATCCTTACTGCAAGGAGAGATGCACACCCGTAAACATTCATAAATGGCTGAAACGTGTTTATGGTGACTCGTGTTTGTATTATAGTCCGTTCCACAACTCGTGCGCACGCGTTGACGTGTATGTCTCCTAACCTTCTGATGGATTTTAATGGCTCGAACACTAGAATTGTTAGTGACTTAACCCGAATTTTTTCCATCGTTTACGGTACCATACTTTGGGATTTTTCTTCTTTACGGTATATAAAAAACGAAGGATCTGGGATTAGTGAGCACTTTGATGTTTTACATTAGCAATATTATTGACAATGAATTCTGTTATGATAACGATCACTGAACTCGCCCACCGGATGACCAGGAATTTACTTTACACGAGATTCGTGTGCACTACTCACTAACATTGCCACCCTTGATTCAAAATGGCACAGGAAATAGTACACTTTGTACACACTTGACATAAACAATCGTTACAATTTAATATTTGAAGCCAAAGGCGCAGCGTGCTGTTGTGATTGTTCTATTCATAAAAACGGATACAAAATATGGGTTAAACATGCAAATTTGTCACAATGAAGAAAATGTAATACAAATATTTCTCCAGAGGCAAGTAGGGGAGGGCATCCGGGTCACCAAAAGGTCAACGATGCTTTAGGTTTTGAGAAGTCAGGTCATCGACGACTGAGAACTTCCCGACCTCCACTTAGTTCTCGATGCTTTTCTCGTCTCGAGAATCTTGGTCATCGACGCTTCTCGTATTGAGTCCCGAGTCCCGAGTCTCGAGACTATACTGCGCGAGCGACGCACGCGTTACTAACAATGTGTACTATCTGCATTGTTCACCCCTCTCTCGTCGGCGATGATTCCAGCGAAGCTCGAGACTTTTTTGCGTCTCGATGCTTTTTTGAGTCTCGAGACTCAAAAAAGTCTCGAGAATCGCTCTAGTCATCGGTGCTTTCATTCAATACCTAGTCATTGGTATTGGGTATTGACGTTATATCATATTTTAAACAGCTAACAAAACACAAACGTCGTAAATAGATCAAAATGGTTATAGGTATCAATGTTTTATTATTATACAAAGTGAATTTATTTAATGTATTTTAAGTTTTAATACAAAAAAGCCATCCAAAGCTCAGTTGAAGTGCTACTTCTCGGGAATTCCCGACTTTTCCTTGGTCATCAAGTTCGGGAAGTTTTGAGTGTTGGTGGCCGATGACTTGAGGTATCATCGAGACTTCCGCTCGACACTAGAGGCAAGCGCGGAATTCTTCTTCATGTCATGCGGGAATACCATTATGGTACACAATCAGGTTCTCGGAGGGCAGAGGTCTAAAATAATTATGTCAATTAAATTCTGCACCTCTTGTATTTTAAAATTGCCGTTCCTTTGAAAGGTTATACTGTACAAAACTTACATGGAATATGGTATTAAAGACGTTTAGATTCAGTGATATTTCACATTATTACATTCAAAGCGCCCTCCAGTGAACATAATTCAAGAATGGCGAACACGTAGTGTACTCGATGGGTGATCACTGGAATTTCGTGACATGTCCTGTCAGACCGTTATGAGCTGTCATGCTCAACACTTGGACTGCCGTTATGTCTTTTCTCCTCGTCCTGTGGGAGACGGGCGTAAAAGTTTGGAGGATCCCTCTGGTATTTGGCATCAATGTCTTTGTCCGAAAATTGTATAAGAACCCAATATATTATATCGCCGTTGTCCACCAAGGGAGAGATTAAGTATAAACGCTATGAAATACAAGATAAAAGCTATCTATTATTAGAATATTTCAAACAACCCAAAATTATTGTTAAGCAACACCACTTAAAGAGAATCAATAAACCATAACTGTAAACATTTTAAAGTTTGAATCATATTTTATTGCAAACGATGAAAAGATAAAAGGAAATCGGCATTATGAGAAAACTGTTTGGTCTGTCACAATCGGTATTCAAATTTCTTAATGTCACTTAACATATGCAAAATATCACGGCACCACATTTCGTAACTTTGCGATAGTCCGTGCGCATGGGAGTTGTAACGGAGTATACAAAAGTTTAAAGGTTGGATTTGGTTCTTTACTGGAACTGATGCTGTCTCCACCAACATTAATGAATAGGCTCGCAGTGCCTGTCCACAAAGTGTATCAACTAGAGCTGTGGCGGGACACGGGAACAACTGGATGACCGCAAGACCCTTGCGGTAAAGCAACACATTGGAACTCGGAACTGAATCGCTTGTAAACCAATTCACATCCAATTGTAAACAAGCTGCCCGATGTCTTGGTAATAATTGAACGAGAGAGAAAACAATTCACATACATCAGGAACTTCCGAGATTGGAGGGATGAGGGGAGGGGACATGGGGGAAGCTGAAAGAGAGACGGGTCTCCTGACGTCGCAGTACATAGGAGTGTCACGGACGTGTGTCGTGCAGGCATTTTAACCCCTTGGCAGCGAAGCTGATATTTTGTTTGCAGATAATCGGTCCTACTAAAAGCCGTCCGGAGCATTCCGGAACCGTCCGGTGCCCCAGGAGAGCCGTCTGGAGGTCATCTAAAGCATTCTCAAGCCACCCGGAGGCCCTTAGACCTGTACAAACCTTTCCAGAAGTCTTCCGCCATCCGACAGCTCCTCAAATTACGCCCCCGCCCCCCCCCCCCCCTCACCCCTTTCTGTTCTGATTTATCTCCAAGTGACTTTTTCCTTTTCTTATGACACCTCAAGGGGGCAAATTTTGGCAGAGATGACGAAGTGTAGGCGGAGGTGACTCGATGGTATCGAAGTTTGCCGCGACAATTCCTCTTCGACGCGATGTAATAACTCGTACATTATTGGCGGCTCTGTGTAGATGGGAACGGTTGCTATGCAGAAATTTGAAATGATAAACCGAAAGGACATAAACTAAGTTTTTACGACCTTGTCAAGTTCGTATCTATTACAGTTTTTAAATTACAAGAGTCGCGTCAAGACTTTTCAGGGTGCCCTTGTAGATATGACGAAGACATATAAAGTATGAGCCTTTGCCTACAGCTGCCCAAAACCGTACCACCTTGATCACTCTGGAAAGCTTCCCCAGGATTTGCTACCGTGTCCAAACTTATTGACAGACGAACGACGTCACAAAACCCCAGGCAAGCCCAGCTAGATTACTCTAAAAGAAAGTTCCGACACTTTATCTCTACCACTTTCAATTTACATGAATGGTGATATTTTAAGTTCATAACGGTTGCAGGCTTTTTTATGAGATCAGTGCATCGAACAAAATAGTAATGATCATGATGTTCATAATGACAATGTTATCATTATTATTATTATTATTATTATTATTATTATTATTATTATTATTATTATTATTATTATTATTTATTATTATTATTATTATTATTATTATTATTATTATCATTATCATTATTATTATTATTATTATCATTATTATTGTTATTACTGATATTATAATTATTATTATTATTATTATTATCATTATTATTATTATCATCATCATCATCATCATCATCATCATCATCATCATCATCATCATCATTATATTATTATTATTATCATCATCATCATCATCATCATCATCATCATCATCATCATCATCATCATTATCATCATCATCATCATCATCATCATCATTATTATTATCATCATCATCATCATTGTGATTATTTTTTTAAATTATCATCATCATCATCATCATCATCATCATCATCATCATCATCATCATCATCATCATCATCATCATCATCATCAAAATATCCACTATTCGCTCAGGAACATGGGGCACGTGCCGATCTTTATCGGCGATGACGCATGCAAAATGCTAGTTCACTCACTGATTACCTCTAGACTTAACTATTGCAACTCCCTCCTCTACAGATTGACAAAAAGCTCGATTGCAAGACTGGACCTACTCCAAAATAAAGCTGCTCGTATTGTTAACAAATCAAAAAAGTCAGATCACATCGCTCCAGTTATGCGGTCGTTGCATTGGCTACTCGTGGATAAGCGAATTACTTATAAGTGCATCCATGGCACACGTATTTGTCATCTCCTCTTTCTATCTCCAATCCGAATCGTTCTCTCCGATCATCTACTTCCCTGTGCTTGAACCGTTTGATTCCTAAGTCGAATTTTTCACGACGTGCTTTAGTTCATTCTGTTCCCTCTGTGTGGTACGTTCTTTCAGCAGACATCAGATACCGCAATTCTCTGTCGTCCTTTAAAGCCTCTTTGAAGACAGAGTACTTACTTTTCAGTTTTCTGTGAGTGATTTTATTGATTTTATTGAATGATATATATGATCGCATGTGCATGTATGTATAAGCGCTTCCGAGCACTTTTTCTGGAACGGATCGCTATAGAAATTATTATTATTATTATTATTATTATTATTATTATTATTATTATTATTATTATTATTATTATTATTATATTAGTATTATTATTATTATATTATTATTATTATTATTATTATTATTATTATTATTATTATTATTATTATTATTATTATTATTATTATTATTATTATTATTATTGGAGAACCCGCAATATTTGCGTAGAAATAAAGCTATTACGAACGGTAGTCATCTATTATTCTTCTACCATTTTGTGGAAATTAACAAATGTTATAAATAACAAATAATTTTTTTTCAATCTGAATTTTTTTTTTAGTTATAAAAAGTTTTTAAAGAAAGGCAAAAAAACCCCCAAACAAACCCAATCCCAACAACAACAAACAAATGCGGTAAACAAATAATGATGATATTGTTAAAGTATTATGAAATATGATATTATGAAAATATCAATGTGGTTTTCCTTTTTGTTCCTTTTTTTATTGTACACTAAAACAAGTAAGGAAAAAAATTCAAAGTATCAACAATATTTAATAACTATGATAACAATAATAATGATGCTTTTTCAATATTTTTTAAAATACAAAATTGTCCACATCGGGATTAGAACCCAGTATCTTAAAGGTCTGGCAGCTTAACCATGATACCACGGATCATAACATAACTTTTGTGACCTTATTTTTGCGATGTACTACATACTCCGTGTACTAACTACATAGAGACTACAAACAGCCTCGATAAAGAATGATGTGGGTTGCAAATGTGCATAAAATCGAACCGTTAAGATGCATCGATGTTAATTAATGGAGAAATCCCATCAATTTCGGAGAAATAAAGGCTATTACGTACAGACATTCATCTATTTTAATTATCATGCATATCGAATTGTGGAAATTAACACAGATCGGCACTAATCGGCGGCGGATGGGCTTGGGTGTGCGTGACAAATCTTGCGTTTTGATTGGTCGCGTCATCATTGTTTGTTTATTCTTATTGATGGATATTATCAAGAGAGATTTAGAATTACGTAATCAATTTTTGTTGTTGATATGCTAGAATTGCGATGAATAAATTAAACTGGCAATGAAACTCATAGGTCATAAAAAAACATAGCAGAATTTCTTCGTATTAGTTTGAGTCAAGAGGATGATAGAATTAGCATGAAATAGAAAGAAGGTTTGGAAGTTACTCGTATATCAATCTGTGAAAGATAGTAGTAGTAGTATCGAATGGCTACACCTCTATTTTGAATCTTTTAATCCATTCTTCAAATTCCCTTCCTGCCCTTTAGGCTGTCTCGCAGCCTCCCGACAGGCCCGCCACTGGGCAGTGGATGACGATGTGGTCCACTGTCTCAGGGCCTCCCTGGCAATGACGGCATGCATCTGACTCTCTCAGATTCCATCTATGCATGTTAGCTGCGGTTCCGCCATGTCCTGTCAAAATGCGGTTGGAGGTGACCCAGCATTTTCGGCTAGTGCAGAGAAAGTCAGGTGTTCTTTTTGTTGGGTCGGGTATTATGTCGCCTCCCCTGGGGCTGTATTGGTTCCACATCGACATCCATTCCTCTTTCACGTTGAAATGCCGTCCCGAAGTCTCAAAAGGCCTCCCCGATTTCAGTCCCGACGCCGCTGGGGCCTCCTCTAGGACATCCCCCAATGGGACCCCGCCAGTGACCTCCCCAATCCCGGCATGCATGGAAGATAGTGATGTAATCTCTGTACAGAACAATGTTGATCCTCAATCCTATTTTTATAATAGATTATGTTATTATCATCATCATCATCATCATCATCATCATCATCATCATCATCATCATCATTATCATCATCATCATCATCATCATCATCATCATCATCATCATCACCATTATTATTATCATTATTATTATTATTATTATTATTATTATTATTATTATTATTATTATTATTATTATTATTATTACATCATCATTGTCATCATTATCATCATCATCATCACCATCATCATCATCATCATCTTCATTATCATTATACTAGTATTAATATTATGATTGTCATTATCATAACCATCATTACCAAAATCTTTCTTATTATCATTGCCGTGATCCATCGTAATCTCAAATGTTTTTATTAACACGAGTGAGGTTTATCGTGAACCCATATTAGCCATGCTTATCACGAGAGGCACAAACATGATAAGAACTTGTGAGTGATAAGATGTTATCACCTTTATATAAGATATAATTGAATTTTCTAATTCCTTCGTCCGTGTTAATGCTATCCATTTAAATATACAGCCGTCGTTATTGTCAAGATCAATGTAAATTGATTCCTGCAACAGGAGGCGTTTCCTTATCGGGCATAATGCTTGCTTTCCTTTTGACTGGATGTCGAGCATTACTTTCTTTCAGAATAAAAATATACTACCAAGTATACAGGGAGGAGGGATGAAACAAAAAAGAATAATCCGAGTTTTCACGAATTTAGACTCGTTGAATTTATGTATCACTGGTTGCTTTATCCTATGACCTATAAACTAGCTTAAGGCGACCAAGAGTTGTTTATTTTCAAACCTGTTGACAGGCTATCTTGTGCTGAACACGCATCGCCGTCGTCCTATGAATACTACTCATCATGGTTATATAAACCCATGGCAGGCACAAATCGTCGCATGCTATTAGCCTATAGATAGAATGCGCTTGGCCAAGGAGTTCACAACATTGCCATCCGGAAGTATAACGGACCAACACACAAGCTCTGTGTAACCATGAACTTTTATAGTCTGGTTAATACAGTTTAGTGAGAACAACTCACAAACGCGGATGGCAAAAACAATAACAAAGGCCTGAGTGACGTCATCTTCGAACTATCTATTCGCACAATGCAGGGTTGGTTGTGTGAGAAACGTTCGGGCCGGAAAATAGAAAGGCAAAGGGCAGGTTACAGGACTGTGTAAGTCCGTAAAAGGGTGACCAAAATCATTGCATACAGTAGGCAGATCTATGCAATGTCATCCGATATAAACGATCCAAAAGGATAGCGCAAAGCTTTGTGCGTACAATATATCTGAGAAGCACAGTTGTTGTCGATATTTGTTGGGCCGTGTTCGGTAAAGAGAGAAGAAGTATCCACATCTTCTTCACGAAATGTCAGACCTACGCCGCTACAAGAAAATAGAAGAGCAAACTTGGGTCAACAACAAGACAAGATTTGTATGTGTGTATTGTTTTGTCTTTATGTGTTACCAAATAGTTACGTTTCACTGTCAAAACCTTTTCATTTTGTTTTGACATTTTCTTATTTTAAATAAAGTTATAATCTAATCAAATAATCAGATTTGTTTAATAATTTAAAGCTATACTTTTGTGGGGACCTTTTTTGTAATATAATTTGTCCAATAATTGTGGTTGGAAATATCCTTATACCTTTAATGCCATAAAACCAGTGGCAATTTGATTCAATTGTCTGATGTCACGTCGTCCAGCAACGGCGGCCATCGTGGTTCTAAACAAAGAAAATCGGTACTTGTTATTCTTCATGCTGGCTAGAACTTTTCATGTCTTGTGATCAGAATGTGTAAATGTCAAAACATGATCAGATTTATAATGTTTCCTCTGGATACGCTTTTTTGCTCGTCGGAGAAATATGTCATAAGGGCGTCCGCCATTGTTCCGATAGTTTAGAGCCAGTTACTAAGTTACAATGCGTCATTACGAGGGAAGTGACGTTACGACTGTTGAAGTGTATTGCTTGGGGGGAACATTTTATTTAAGGGGCGGTTTGGGTCTAATTATTAGGAAAATCCTTCGAAAAATTGATTTTGAGATTTTGGTGGAAAATTATTTTTTATTATCCGAGAAATAATATAATTGAAGTCCAAATTCGTAAAGTAGACTATAAACGCACAAAAAACACAGTCGAAAATGGTACAGATAGTGAGAAAGTGTGAAAAACGGGAAGTTATTTTGCTATTTTCTCAAAATGTCATATTTCTAAGGGTATGGGATACTGTGTCAAACGTTTCTCAGAATCTATTCAATGAAATTGTCTGAAAATTTCCACAGTTATCACAGAGATAATGTATTGTGTCACCATAGAGAGATTTTTTGATAAGATGTGTGAATTTTGAATTATAATCCTAATTCTGAATTTTTTACATCAATTTTGTCATAACATTTTGATTCTCAAATTTGTAATGTTCTAATAAAAATTCCATAAGCTAAAGCCGTAAAATCTCTCTATGGTGACACACTATGGTACAATGTTGACACGAGGGAAGAATATGGAGCTCATTCCTTCATTAGTTTTTGTGGAACGTTTGCCACAAGATTGTTATATTTTTTGATGTCAGACCCCCAAATTCGGCCGCAAAATGGGCATCAACACAGATAATTAAAATTTTTCACCATAAATGTTGTTTTTTAACCTATAATGACGATACAAAATGATTAAAACCGCCCAATATTGCTAATTAAAAATTTTTTTGAAAAGACCCAAACCGCCCCTTAAAGAATTATAAACTCTAGCTGTTAAAACTACTCATTAGGTTAAGTACATGTTTGAAAAGTATTAGAAAGTCTAGATGTTAATACTACTCATTTTGTTTAGTGCCTCATTCCTTTTTCATCAATTCAATTTATCTCTCATTCATTTTATTATCTTTAAAAAAAATTAAAAGAAAAGGAAGATAGAGAAGAGCGTCTGCGTATGCGTAAAATAGAAAGAGATATTGCCTTGGCACAACAAGAAACTAAGAAGGCAGAAGTAGCATTACAAGCGAAAATAGAGAAGGCTAAAGTAAGTCTAGGATGTCAAGTAACAAAAACAGACGACTACCTAGTCAAAGTTCCAAAAATGCCGGTTTTTGATGAACATAAAGATTGTCTCGAATCATTTCAACATCGTTTTGAAATCCAAGCACGAGCCTATGGGTGGAAAGATAGCCAATAGAGTTCAGTAATAATAAACTGCTCATCAGGTGAACCATTAAAGGTGTTCTATACATTAGCACCCGAAGATGCGAATGACTACAATAAAATAAAGATGCATTGCTTAATAGATTCCGCTTTACCGAATACAGTTCTTTAGAACACTTCCAAACTGCTAAGCCAGATGAAAAAAATTCATTTTTAAATCGCACAGCTCAATTTTTCAACAGATGATTAGAACTTGCAAATGTAAAAAAAAAAGGGCGATTTTGACGGGCTCTATTTCTTAACTCTCAAAAACCGCTGGTCTTAACCATGCAATCCGGAACTTGTCGCATTTTTCGAAGAGTGAAAACCTACAACTATAGAATAGCTAAATAAATACGCTTAATATTACACACGCGCACATCCATTAAAGCCGATTAGTCGCATCACAAACGAACCTTACTGTGCAGCATCTGCTAAAAGCGTGAGTCAGAAACAAAAACATAAATTTCAAAAACTTGATAAATCTGATTCAGTATATCGCAACGGATTTCAACATAGAGCTCAAAAGAGAAATCAGTCAACTAATTTCAAAACAGGGAATAAGCCAGAAGAGCAAAACAAGCAGTCCAACGTGAACAACCCCAAATATAATGCAGTGCAAAGTGTCCAACCCAACAGTTCAGAGCAAAAGAAAGAGACTAAAGTCGCCTTCCAATTCTGTTCAAAAGTATGTCACAGTGCAGATGTTTGTTTCAAAATAGTTGGTTATCATGAAGATAGAAGCAACAAGGTTCAACGTGTGGCTTACTTAAGCTTAGCAAAGGCAAAGTAAACTGGTTAGAATCAGGTTACACATTTTATGTAAAGGTAGCCTCGGTTAGAATGCGCTACACTTAGGGATTCAGGATGCACTACCGCACGTGTTAGGGCTTCACTAATCAAAGATGAAGATAAATCTGTTCAGTGCATAACCTTCAGTGGTATCGTTGAAACATTTGACACCGCAAATGTTTACATAGAGCCAGGCAAAGTAGAATTTTGTCTTTTTCAAAACCCAGCCGCCGATTTGATAATTGGTAATATAAAAGGTGTTAATGAAAATGACAAAAATGTTGAAGAATTACAACTTGAGCAACAAATAGCTTACCCAACAGAAACTAGATCTATGATCAAATAACAAGAGTCACCAGTGACTATTTCACTAGAGCTACAAAACTTTGAAAACAGGATTTTGTTAAGGCACAGAAGGAAGATGATTCCGTAAGAAAATGCTTTAAGCTTGTTGACCAAACTACAAAATCAAAAACAACACACCACATTAAAAACGATATATTGTATAGATCAATGACAAAAAGCAATAAGTGTTTCAAACAAATTGTAGCTCCAACTTCCTTCTGTGACAAAATAATAGTTATTGCACATATGCGCAGTCACGTAGGTAGCTCTTCAAAACTTAAAAGAATCTCTGGACCATTCACATGACCAGGTATAACAAAAGATGTTCACAAATACGTTAAATAATTCAATAACTGTCAAAAACGAGTTGCGAAAGGTAGAGTGCCGAAACAGCCCTTAATGCCAACACAGCCGGTAGAAGAAATATTCTCGCGCTGCTGCTTCGATATAATTGGACCTTTACCGAATTCTTAGAGAAATAACACGCACATTTTAACTTTGGTTGATTATGTCACACAACCTTCAGGCACTGTCGTTTTCTCTCTCTCTCTCTCTCTCTCTCTCTCTCTCTCTCTCTCTCTCTCTCTCTCTCTCTCTCTCTCTTCTTTCACTTTTTATTCACACCGTGACAATGTTTTTTCTTTTGGTATTTTGAGTTGTTTTGCTAACTCTATAGATAGTATGCAGATGACGTCACTCAGGCCTTTGTTATTGTTTTTGCCATCCGCGTTTGTGAGTTGTTCTCACTAAACTGTATTAACCAGACTATAAAAGTTCATGGTTACACAGAGTTTGTGTGTTGGTCCGTTATACTTCCGGATGGCAATGTTGTGAACTCCTTGGCCAAGCGCATTCTATCTATAGATAGTATGCAGATGACGTCACTCAGGACTTTGTTATTGTTTTTGCCATCCGCGTTTGTGAGTTGTTCTCACTAAACTGTATTAACCAGACTATAAAAGTTCATGGTTACACAGAGTTTGTGTGTTGGTCCGTTATACTTCCGGATGGCAATGTTGTGAACTCCTTGGCCAAGCGCATTCTATCTATATAATACATTTCGTATAGATAGTATGCAGAGATGACGTCACTCGGGCCTTTGTTATTGTTTTTGCCATCCGCGTTTGTGAGTTGTTCTCACTAAACTGTATTAACCAGACTATAAAAGTTCATGGTTACACAGAGTTTGTGTGTTGGTCCGTTATACTTCCGGATGGCAATGTTGTGAACTCCTTGGCCAAGCGCATTCTATCTATAGATAGTATGCACTTGGCTTAGAAGCTCATAACATTGCCATCCGTTAGTATAACGGACCAACACACAAAACTATGTGTAACCATGAACCTTTATAGTCTGGTTATTACAGTTTAGTGAGAATCACTCACAAACGCGGATGGCAAAACACAATAACAAAGGCTTGAGTGACATCATCTTCATTCTATCTATATGTCAATTTTGTTTTGTTTTCCTGCTCTCAATTGAGTTGGGTTACAGACTGAAACTAGAGTTTGATGTGTGTCGCTTTTAGTTTGCCTTTTTATCTAGGATGACTATTTTATTTTGCCTTATTTATCCAATACGGGAGGAATTCTGATCGGTTGTGCCGATTGCAAGTATTATTCTAAAGTGCTCAGTGTGTTAACACTATTCACTAAACCTCGCGATTGCTCCCGATACCGAAAAGAATTTCTGAATAGAATTGCTGAGTGTGTCAGGGCACTTAATGTAATCTTATTGTGAGTTGAAGATAATAGCCTTTGCTATTTTATTGGGGGATACAATTTATCAGTACTTTAGTTTGCGTTTTTCTGTAACGGTAGAAAGGCTCAATTCAAAGGGAAAATAGGGTTGAATTTAGAAAAGAAAACAGATCACTTCGCGTTAACCAAAGCCGAAAAGTGCTAAAACTGACGCAGATATAGACATCACAACGTGACAAGGTAATATTCACTTCACCTATCCGTCCTGTTGCCTGAGTCAACTCACCTTCTGTTTGTTTGACCGTGCGATGTGTCTTTTCTACCAGAATAGATAGTATGCAGATGACGTCACTCAGGCCTTTGTTATTGTTTTTGCCATCCGCGTTTGTGAGTTGTTCTCACTAAACTGTATTAACCTGACTATAAATGTTCATGGTTACACAGAGTTTGTGTGTTGGTCCGTTATACTTCCGGATGGCAATGTTGTGAACTCCTTGGCCAAGTGCATTCTATCTATAACACTAATCTCTCGATCCAAACAATAACAGGTTAGTATTTATTTCATAAATACATCAATGAAAGTGTATGCTGTTTACAATTTAACAACAGTACAATACGACTGGATGAATCAAATGTATGAGAGATCAAATGAATGAGAGATGAACTGAATGGATGAGAAATGAATGTGCACCGAATAAAGTGAGTAGTATTAACAGCTCGACTTTCTAATAGATAGTATGCGCTTGGCTAAGAAAATCACAACATTGCCATCCAGAAGAATAACTGACCAACACACAAAACTCTGTGTAACCATGAAGTTTTATTGTCTGGTCAATACAGTTCAGTGAAAATTACTAATAAAATTAAAAGTGGATGGCAAAAAACAGTACTTTACAAAAATGTGCTAAACTAAGTGAGTAGTTTTGACTTTACAATTCTTTAAAAATTGTCTCCCACAATTAATTAATACTATTTTTTCTGACATTAAAGGTGTAAGGATATCTCCAACCACAATCGGACCTAATAATATTACGTAAAGGTCCCCACAAAGATATAGCTTTAACTTATTATAAAACTTATTTGAAACTCCGGAATGTACAAGTTGACATGACAAATGAATGTAAAGAGAGTAAATTTTACTACGAATATTGAATATGACACTTATTTATGTATTAAAAATTTAATTACAATATTATCAATTAATTGACAACTTATACTAATTATATAATTGATAAATTGTATCTATGCATAAAACTTACACAGAGCATTTAAAGGTTTTTAGAACCTACTAGCTCTTAAACGATACGATACGATATTAAAGTCTGTTGATTTAATTAAATTATAACTTTATTTAGAAATAAGAAAATGTCAAAATAAGATGAAAAGGTTTTGACAATAGTTAGAATAAAGTTGACGTCACGCGGGGCGTTTTTTTTTTTTTTTCCATCCGCGTTTATGAGTAATTCTCACTAAACTGTATCAACTAGACTATAACCGTTTAAGGTTACACATAGTTTTGTGTGTTGGCCCGTTATACCTCCGGATGGCAATATTGTGAGCTTCTTAGCCAAGCGCACATTATCTCTAAAACGTACTTATTTAATAACATATAAAGACTATATATGCTTAGTAATCGGACTGTCATTACATAGAGCTGCCTTCTCTATGCAATGATTTTGGTCACCCGTTTACGGACATACAAAGTACAGTAACCTGCACTGTGCCTTGCTATTTTCCGGTCCCGAACGTGTCCCAAACAACCAACCCTGCATTGTGCGAAGTATAGCAAGTAACGATCTGCGACCTGGCATGAATTTATATATTCATGGTGAATAGTATTCATAGGATCGACGACCGCGAGGCTTTGTCAACACAAGATAGCCTAACAACAGGTTTGTTATAAACAAGTCATTGTCGCCTTAAGCTAGTTTCTCATTCGGTATCTGAAACTGTATGGTAGGCGCTGAAGAAACCAATGGTCTGGCTGTATTTCAGCGGCGCCCTCATTGGGCGCGGGCCCATGTCAGTCGGGCCTTGAAATCGTTTAGGTCTGGTGCCATGATGACCATTTCATCCAGTCCATTCTACTCCGAGATAGTTCTCATGAAGAAATAATTTCTGTAGTTTTGTGTTCTTGTCTGTGGGATTTTGAAGCAGTTCGAATTGTTTGTGGCGTATCTCTCAATGGGGTTGTCGGTTATGTGGGTGGCAAAAGTGTGTGCTCGGATTTTTCTTTTGTTTTGTCGTGGCGTGAAAAAGGAGTCTGCCTTTATTGATAGTATTTGGTCTGTTAAAATCTTGAGCATGAATGACAGACGGGTTTTTTTCTTCTTTGTTGGAGGCTGATGGGGTTTCTTTCTTCTTACATTTTTGTCATGCATCCTGGGGTTCTGCTCTTATAGTTCCCAGTTATGAACCGGGCGCCTTGTCTCTGGACTCTCTCAAGTTGTTGAATATCCTCTTTCAGGTAGGGGTCCCAAGCAACTGCTCCGTATTCCAATTGTGATTTCACAAGTGCGAGGTAGGCGTTTTGTTTACATGACGTTGGGGCGTGGCTTAGATTTCGGCGGAGAAAGGCGAGGGTGGAGCTGGCCTCTTTCTCTCTCTTTTTCTCTCCCTCCCCTCTTTTCTCTCTCTCATTTTTTTTCACTTTCTACATCTCTCCTTCTTTCTTACTATCTACCTTAGTACCATTATTCCTGTCTATTGAGGTATACTCAAAAATACTATCAAAGAGAAAGAGAAATAGAAATAGAGAGAGAGAGAGAGAGAGAGAGAGAGAGAGAGAGAGAGAGAGAGAGAGAGAGAGAGAGAGAGAGAGTGAGCTATGAAGAAATTGTTGTGGATGAGAACAATAAAGAGAGGAATAAGAAAACAAATGAATTGTGTGGATGAATAGATAGATACATAATGAATATAAACATAGATATGAAGGTACGAGGGCTCTTTCATAATTAACCGAAAAATGCGTGTAAAATCCGCGTTTTTTATGCTATCAACAAAATTCTTGCACGTGTTCATACCTTGACTCGTCCTTCATTTCTCTACGTAACAGCCAAGTCTGTCGACACATTTCTGCCAACGCCGCACCATGGAATAGATACCCTCTCGGAAGAAATTTCCGTCAAGGTTTTGTAGCCATTTCCGCACATGGTCAACAAGCTCTTCATCGACATCAAAGCGCTTTCCTGCCAGCTCACGTTTCAGTGGCCCAAAGAGGTGATAATCAGATGGTGCGAGGTCTGGACTGTGTGGTGGGTGTGGCAAAATCTCCCATCCATATTTCTCTAGCCAACCTTGCGTCACTCATGCTGTGTGGGGTGTAGCGTTGTCGTGTTGCAAAATGACCCATTTGGTCAACTGCCCTGGGCGCTTTCTGCGAATGGCCTCCCTAAGCTTGTCAAGAGTTTGGCAGTACCTTGCAGCATTGATTGTTTCTCCAGGTTGTAAGGTTTCGAACAGAATAACACCACGACTGTCCCAGAAAACAGTTCCCATTATTTTCTTTGCTGACCGCATGACTTTGAATTTATTCGCGACAGGTGAGGATGGATGTTTCCATGTCATCGAATCTTGCTTTGTTTCTGGGGTGCAATGGTGCAACCAAGTCTCATCACCGGTGACTATCGTAGATCGATTGATTTTGTCGGTAGGTAGATGGATGTATGGATGTATGAAGGAAAAGATGGACGAAATGATGAAAAGGTGAAAGATAAAGAGAAATATAGATTCATAGACATATAGGTAGGTAGATAGATAGATAGATAGATAGATAGATAGATAGATAGATAGATAGATAGATAGTTAGATAGATAGATAGATAGATAGATAGTTAGATAGATAGATAGATAGATAGAAAAGCGGATGATGGAGAGAGAGAGAGATAGAGAGAGAGAGAGAGAGAGAGATGTAGTACCATATACCTGTCCCAACAACGATCAGGCCCTGTGACTAAAACCACCCCACTCTCTCTCTCTCTCTCTCTCTCTCTCTCTCTCTCTCTCTCTCTCTCTTTCTCTCTCTCTGTCTCTCTCTGTGTGTGTGTTTCCTTATCTCTCTCCTTCTCTCTCTCTCCCTCTGTGTGCGTGTACGTGTGTATTTCCTTCTCTCTCTCTCTCTCTCTCTCTCTCTCTCTCTCTCTCTCTCTCTCTCTCTCTCATTTATCAATTCCGGGAATCTATAACATCTAAAGATGGATGAAAAGAAGAATAAGGAGGAAGAGGCGGAGAGGGAGGTGGAGAAGTGGGAGTTGAAGATAAAGAGAAAATAATAATGAAAAAAATATAGAGACATAAATAGATAGATAGATAGATAGATAGAAAGATAGATAGATAGATAGATAGAGAGATAGATACATAGATAGATAAATAGATAGATAATAGATAGATAGATAGATAGATAGATAGATAGATAGATAGATAGATAGATAGATAGATAGATAGATAGATAGATAGATAGAGAGATAGATAGATAGATAGATAGATAGATAGATAGATAGATAGATAGATAGATAGATAGATAGATAGATAGATAGATAGATAGATAGAGACATATAGACATACAAATTGATAGATAAATACAACCAAAGATAACATATTGCACTGTATATATTTGTCCCGATGGTTGTCCGGCCCCGTAGGCCGGCCCCGTAGAACGTAAAATTTCGTCGGCGACTCGTCCTCCTATATAAAAAGTCACTGGCTGAAATGCATTAAACTTTACAATAAAAACATAGAATTTTTTTTGCAATGGGAGCAATCTATATTCATGTTTTCGTTCAACCAAGTCATCAATCACATGATTTGTTGACGATTGGATATTTCTTCAGAAATGTAAACAGGCTGCTTTGTTTATGAAAGTTGTAAACATACCTATGTGTCAATCTGAACAAAATGACCAATCGTGATGTTAGATATTTCAAAAACTGTGAACACTTTTCACTATGTGGGTCATTTTGAGCACATATTCCAATGTGACCAATGACCTCAAGCACATGGAAATGTAATATAGATCATGCCCATTATTCTTTGTCCAACAATAAATTCGGTAGATGATGCATTCGACATACGACATTTCCAAATAGGTAATGGCGCCTATTAGGTTGCATGCCTTATTTTATTATATTAAATTTACGCAGATTTAAAGGCATAAATGTAATTCTTTTCACAGAATCCAATGTTTTACAATTTCTATCGGTTGGTTATTGGTTGTTGAAGTCATTGTAGACTATTACAGACGTTTATCAGATTGTTTTCATCTAACAATAGAAATGAATGGTTTATTAAAAGGTCATAAGCAAGCGTACTGTATTTCTTACGACTACATTTTCTTGTTGACAAAGAAAAGGGTGTTATAATGAATTTATAAATATCAATTCCTATATATTTCTTTACTCCAGTGGCCTCTTGTATGTTTTATTATATCAATAAAACGTCGAAAACAAACGAAATATATTGATTCGCTAATCATTGTCTAGAAAGGAGACATTTCCTTTGTTGTCGTTAAATTCTAGGACCTACGCAATAATCCCATTATGTTGTTGAAAATTTCAACTAAAAGGATTTTACTCCATAATTATCGCACGCTTTTTATTACATGATTATGTGTGGAAGGCATCTAATCCACGAGTGGTTTCGCTTTGCCCTTAAGATATGTCTGCTTTTTTTGTGAAAAGAATAATAGATCCCTCTCTCTCTCTCTCTCTCTCTCTCTCTCTCTCTCTCTCTCTCTCTCTCTCTCTCTCTCTCTCTCTTTCTCTTGCTCGCTCTCGCTCTGTATGTGTGTGTGTGTGTGTGTGTGTGTGAGAGAGAGAGAGAGAGTGTGTGTGTATCTCTTGAGATGCTCTAATTGGTTCAATGTTCATTATTTTAAAATATTCTATATTCTATTTTTTAAATGAAATAAAATAAAATTAGGTATCAGATAGAGCATTTCAGCAACTCTTAACACACAGAAATGTCCTTACATTTGAATTATGGGCAACGTGCTGAAATGCATTAACCTTTACAATAAAAATATACCATAAAAAATAATAAATATGTGAGTCATTTCTTCATAATGGTGTCATGACGAACAAAACTAGATAAGGAAATGTTAGTGCATAGAGTTAAAATGATCAGATTTATGCAATTTAAGGGTTTTAAGTTTAAGAAACAAAACTCACTCACCTCAATGACAGCTTTGATTTGATGTAACAGAATATATATAAAATAATTAAGCTCGAAATGAGATTCAAGTCCTATATTTACCCCATAAAATATTAGTTTGATACCATTAGAGTTAAAGGAATGATAACAATAATATAGAATTTGCTTAGAAATTATTAAGTAATAATCCTCGCAGTCTGAATGACGCTTTCGAGAATTGTGTGATTCAGTCACATATATTTTTAAACCTCGATGAATATAGCTGCTCTCTCCATCCATGTTGTTAATTGTTTCCAGTGGTCGCGGTCCTGGGCCAGAGTTTTGAGGCTGTCAAGATCTGATGTGACTTAGGTACGGAGGGCACTGCAGTTTGTTTTTTTTAATTCGGCCTCATCTGAATCTAGAAATTTCTTATATGAAGAGAAATCCTGGTTCAGGGTAGTTACTATTGGTAGTTACTAATGGTCTCCCTACATATTTATCGCAATGAAGGAAATATTCTCTCATTGCAGTTTGGGCTGGGATGTCATCTTCTCGACCTAAGATGTGACTCATCGATGTTCATTTATTATTGTATTCAGGCGTTAGCGTTTTCATAGAGATCAGTATTTATAATTGTCTCTGGCCAATAGATTCCGATTACAGGACGTAATAATTGGTTGCGTTGGTATGAATCGAGACTTTCTAAGTTCTTTTCTTTTTTGGTGAGGCCCCAGGTTCCACAATTATATGTCAATATCGAAATAATCAATGCGTCTTAAATCTGTATTCGTTTATTCCCACTGATTATGTTATATCTATTTCGTAAATTTTGGAGTTGGTTGATTGCATTGGTGGCCAGCTGCTTTCGTTTTCTGATGTCTTCATTTTCGTTGTTCAAATTGCCTAGTTTATGTACACGTTTCCATTAATTTAATTGTCTGTTGATTTTTGTATATTCTGTTTCGGATTGATTCACTTTTAGACTCCATGCTTATAGAGTAGTTGATATTATTGGCGCGTATATTTTCGCTTGATGCTCTGATTCAAAGGTTATGTCTGCATTATCTGCTTATATCAATTCACGTGTGATCTTCTATGTTGGTGGTGATTTTGGTCTTAGTTCTTTCATGGCCCATTCGAGGTATATCGTGAATAAAATTGCACTCAAGCTGTCCACTTGAGGGGATCCAATTGAGGTTGATATTGTTGTTAATACTCTTCAACAGTCATGACGTCACTTCCCTCGTAATGACGAATGGTAACTTAGTAACTGGCTCTAAACTATCGGAACAATGGCGGGCGCCCTTATGAAATAGTTCTCCGACGAGCATAAAAGTGTATCCAGAGGAGAAAAACATTATAAATATGATCATGTTTTGACTTTTATACATTCTGATCACAAGACATATGAAAAGATCTAGCCAGAATGAAGAATAATAAGTGCCGATTTTCTTTGTTTAGAACCACGATGGCCGCCGTTGCTGGGCGACGTGACATCAGATTATTGAATTCAATTCTCTTCCGGATTCAAATTGTAATGTAATATTTGATGATAATAGCTATCTTATGAGCGTCACGTGATCTTTTGTCCAAAAATGAGCCAAGGATTGATAACAACTTGGTTGTACATATGGTGTCGAAAGCTGAACTCATATCAATTCCAATTATGGTCAATTCTTCCTTATATTTTTCCGTTCTAGCTTTCAGCCATCGATGGGCCCATACTATGTCCACAGTGCTTCTATCTCTTCTAAACCGGCTTTGTGATGGTGAAAGATAATCTTCTACCTTTTCTCTTATTCTGTTGAGCGTGAGTGTGCTTAAAACTTTGCTTAGCGTGGATAATAAAACGATTGGTCGCAAATTTTCTAAAGGGCCTTTCTTTTTATTTGGTTTGTTTAGCAGATTTTTTCCACTTCCAAGATTGTGAACTTGTTCTGTTTTAAATATCGTATTATACATATCAGCCAGTACTTGCATGCCTTCGTCGCCAAGACATTTTAGTTCTTCTGCTCTAACACCATTAAACGGCTATGTGGTCTAATGATATGACACTCGCTTTCGGATTGGAAGGTCCTGGGTTCGAGCCTCGCGCTCGGCGCATAGCTGAGTCCTTGGAAAAGGCTCATTACTCACATTCTCTCACCGTACTCAGGTGTAAAATGAGTACATGGCCGTTAACAGCGTTGTCTTTGTCCGAAAAATTGTAATATCGCCTATCGTCCTACATGTTAAATGTTGCTGTTGACCAGGGACCCCTTGTAAAGCGCTTTGAGCACATTTAGTGAATATTGCGCTATATAAAAGCTCAATTGAAACCTGGCAATCTGTTCGTATTGAGTTTTTAATGGCTTCACGTATTTCTTGGGGCGGTATAGGTATTTCAATCTCTGGATTGGTAGACTCGAATGGTTCCACTTCTTGAATACTAGAAACTATTCGAGTAGTTTTTCGTAGTTCAGAAAGTTGTTTATGTCTTGATAGTGCATTTCACTGATCAATTCAGTCCTTGTACATTTGCTTCAGAGACATTATTTGCCAAAAAAACCTATTTGGATACAACCAGATGTTTATTTCTTCCGCGTTTCGTTTTTTTTCCTAGATGCGTTTGATAATAATGAGGTAATTAGCCTTTGTTCCATCTAATGTGTAATTTAAAAGGTTCTGAGCTTGCAACACACTAATTAACGTCATTTTCTGCTCTTTTTGATCTTTATAATTCTATTAGCATCCATCAGTCTTATCGGCTATGCTTCCATTATATTTATGATTATAACATTATCTTTTCAAAATCTATGATAATTTCCGTGCCATTTTGATTATTTGAATAATATTCAGCAACTTGTGGTATTTTGGTACATATTCTTATAATATTGAGTGCAAGAAAAATCAAAAATAAACCCTGAGCAATATAATCACGATAAATATTCGGTGATGATAGTTAATACCATTGCTTTTATCTTGCAATGGAAATAATAATGATTTTAATGACATTTAAAATATTGGTTTTATTAGTTTTTAAGAGTCGTGTCCCATTCATTGCTAACTTGTTGTTTCAAAAACCATGAACCTTATCTGTATATTTTGTCTCTGGGGAGAATTTTAATATCATTATCATTCACATTGGTCACCACCATAATCATCATCAATCACCATCAACATCATCATGATCATCATCATCATCATCATCATCATCATCATCATCATCATCATCATCATCATCATCATCATCATCATCATCATCACCATTATCATCATCATCATCATCATCACCATCATCATCATCATTCATCATCATCATCATCATCATCATCATCACATTCATCATCATCATCATCATCACATCAATCATCATCATCATCATCATCATCATATCATTATCATCATCATCATCATCATCATCATCATCATCATCATCATCATCATCATCATCATCATCATCATCTTTATCATCATCATCAGCATCATCATCATCATCATCATCATCATCATCGTCTCGTCATCAGCGTCGCCTCCATCGTCTTCATCATCAGCATTATCATTATCGTTTAAATCATTATCATCATCATCATCAATGAGAGGGAGAGAGAGAGAGAGAGAGAGAGAGAGAGAGAGGGGGGGGACCTAGGGGATAAATGCCAACCACCTATGCTAATGAAGTTCAATGTATTCATACAATTATCTTAGTAGTTTTTCCACCAAAACCAGATAAAGGTATTTTGTGGAAAAAAAGTCTCAGTCTTAAGACATGTTGACAAATATGGAAGAAATGTCGTGACGTTCTACTTTTCTGGTTCCTAAATCCTTGGAAGTGTGTGTGTAACCAGTCCTTCGGATGACAAATAATGATTAGTTTTCATAATATTGAATTATAAGGTGGCATAACTATTTTAGGAGCAAGTTGTATAGGCAGATTCTAATAAAGACGGGACGCAAGAGAGTGAGGATGAGTGATCTTATTGATGATTTGCATAATATATTTAAGCTAGAAAATTTGCTGCACATCTGCTTTCAAGTTTTTAGGGAAGCGGTCATGTTAGTTGCCTTGGTTTAGCCATGTTTCTCACCATGATGCAATTGATTTTAGAGGGAGGCAGAAGAAGAGGACGGCAAATAACGTGCTGGGTGGATAGTGTAAAGGAATGGACAAGGATGGACATCCCAACACTAATGAGAAAATCTGAAGATAGATTTTCATGGAGGGCCCTTACTGTTGTCATCTCGCATGGTTCATTCACGACCACCCCGCATAGGAGAATAAGGTGAGGTGAGGTAGGCATTATAACATCTTTGCCAAAGTCCCACTGTCTCCTGTTATTTTGGAATTGTCAAAGATCGTGGATGCTCCATTTTAGATATCTCAAAGTCTCTATGTGACTCTTTGTATGCCAACTATACAAAGGTGAAGCCAATGAACACAATATTGATCTCGTAAGGATGAACATTTTCATCCACAAAACGGGAGACGTTGACAAAATAAATCCCTCCAACAAGTGATGTTCTCTATCAGCACTTTGAATGGCGTTTCTTTCAAGCGAGTATTTGGGCCATAGTCAATGAGTCATTGATGTCTTACCAAATCCAAATAACGTGAATGGAAGGAAGATAATGATAGACTGATTCATGTGTTTTGACCACGCTGCTTGAATCCAAAGCTTTCTTCCATACTAAAAGGATGTTCCGCTTTCCGATGCAAAAACACAGACAACATTGGACTGCAGCTTGTTTTGTAAATGTCAATATGCAAATTAAACCTCTCCCTTATATGAGATTTGAAATTTTGGCCATTTCCCTACCTGTATATTATTTATTTTTGAATCATTATTACTAACCAATAATATCATGGTGTCTGTAATCGACAGAAGTCTGGTTCTTAAACAACATAAATTGTTTTCAATATGAAAACGTTATTTTGAATAACTTCGTCGAATTTATTTCGTTTAATATATTTATGATTTATTAATAATAATATTCTGTTAAGAAAATCTCCCCTGATGAGATTGATTATGTCATTAAAAAGCTCAGATCTAAGTCTCGTAATAGATAACATATATGTCACAACCAATAAATGTGGGGTCTTCAATAAAAAAAGAAACATTTGAAGTTTGAGTGAATGTGGTTAAGGCAGAAGGAGCATCTCAAAATCGAAAAGTCAAACATCTCTCATTGAATCTAAGTCTGGGTCATGAACTCCTTGACAAATTAAATGGCTCGAGTAAGAACGGGAAGTAGAAGGACTGATAAGTCGTAATTTACAAATCATGTTAATCTCTTTAGTAGCTTCCATTTGTTGTCTACTAATAATTTTTTTTTGTTTAGAGTTTTCAGGGCATTTCATAAGAAGAGACTTGTTGCAGTAAAAATCTGAAAAGGTACAATGACTCTTTTGAATTGAAACAAGATACCTAAGATTTTTGTATACCGGTTCATAACATATCAACAATATATTTTGTTATTTGTCTGGTATTGAGTTTGCAATAGGTTACGAGCATTATAATTAGTTACGAGCTTTAATGGGAGCTAACTCCATTAAATATCATCTGATTTAGTAGTGATCTCCAAAATAATTTT